>NC_133620.1:59580167-59680167 GCF_048593235.1 Sminthopsis crassicaudata
TAAAACAAAAGGCATTGTAATTGTATGGGGATCCAACAGTAGCAACTAGGAAAAAGAGAAAAGATTCATAAAGAAGATAGCACCTGAGCTTAGTTTTGAAGGAAACTAAGGATTCTAGGAATAGGAAATGAAAAGGAAAGGATCCTAAGCAAGGGAGTTAGCTTGTAAAAAGGCCCAGAGATGGGGATGGAAGACCAGTTTTGTTGGCCCCTAAGATACATTAGAGTTAAATTACAAAAGAGGAGTTTATAGTTAAGCTTAGAAGAGGCTGTCCCCAGAATTTAATGAGTGAAAGAGTAACAGAGTCACAACTATGCTTTAAGAAAATTTCTTTGTCAGCTATGTGGAAGACATTCATGTAGGGAAATGCTCGAGGCAAGAGACAAATTAGAAGATTACTTTAATTGTTCAGGCAAGAGGCCTGAATTGGGGTAGTTGCTGTGTGAGTACAGGGAGGTAATCAAAGATGTTGACATAGAAATGACATGATGTGGCAACCAATTATATATGTGGGGCAAGTAAGAGTGAACAAAACTGGACATGTTAACATTACATTTGACTATCCACCTTTGGTGACATAGTGAAATAGAAGGTAGGGTGCAAAGGTTTTTGGGTCTTTAACTTTTATCTTTGACCTTACCCCCAAATGGGAAATGCTATATACTAACAAATAATAAATACCAAATTAGAGTTCTTCAAAAGACTACCATGAGGAAATTTCAAATTTTAAAATATCCATGAAAAGCAAAAATAACCTTATTTTATAAATGAAGAAATGGAAATATATTTAAATTTCTTGCTCTACCTTCAAAAAGACAAAGTCTAGATAAATAAAACCATCAAATATAAAAATCAATATTGAAATACCCTGACAATATTCGTCCATTCTTGAATCAAAGTATATTATTTTCATCAAGAGAATATACAAAGCTAGCTAAACAACAGTGTAGAGTCAATTCTTTGGTCTAGAGTACAAGAAGTATTTCTAACTGGATAAATGACGTGCTTTTTATTTAATTCTATTCTATCAACTGGATAAAAATGAAAAGCAAATTAAACTCAACTCCAATGGATATTTTGCAATATTCTCTCCCAAGAACTCTCAATACTTACTGATAATCACCAGCAAAAGGATAACTGCAACTAGAGCCATGATGGCCTTCATCTGTAACACAACAAAAAACATGGAAAATCATTAATATTTGCTAGTAATGAACAAGGAAGCTTTTTAAAAAAATCAGTGAAATCTCACTTAATGGCCCAGAAATAAGTTGTTTTTACTAATTAAAATTTATTTTTACCCATGGTTGTTATTTCTTTTTTCGGTTGCTTTAATAAATATAGTAATCTGCACAAGATTGAATCTTGCAGAGCTATAAAATCATTACTTTTAAGTCAAATCCTTGTAAAGTATTGTGAAGATTGAAGATATAATTCAAAGAACAAGGAATTTTTGGCTCTCAGATGAATTAACTTAATCCAGTTTACAGGAAGTGTTAAAATAAATGTTAACTCCATTTGTTTTCATGGTTGTGAAAATTTTTTAAGCTTTCAACCCATAATATCCTAAAAGGCCCTAAAAGATTCCAGGGACAAGAGATGTGCTTCTAAACAAATAGCACAGAGCAGAACAAATGAGAAATACTGGGATGCCTCCCCAGAGGCACAAAGGGCCACTGCATCCAGAATGAGTTAAGCAGAGTTCTAGAGGCAGTGCCTGTCAACATGGTTAAGAAAAACCAGGGGTGGGAAGCAAGAGAGCACAACCAAGAGTACAGAATGCTGAGAAGATGGCACAGAACATAATGGGAGGAAGGCACCATCAGAGTCCTAAGGCTCAGAAGGGACACAGCTCAGCGGAGTTGAGAAATGAGAAACTAGAATAGTATAATGGAAGGGAGGGGAAGAAAGATATTACAGTATGGTTTGATTATGATGTTTCACAACACAACACAATGAAACTTGGTCAAAGCAATGGTATTATGGGACATTCCTAACATGTGGGGGCTCTGGTCATATATACTTACTATAGCCCTTCTGCCCAAAGCGGTAAACAAATGTTGATTTTTAAAGGAACCTAAAATTTTAACTGGAACATACATAGGATAAGAATGAAAGACATATTTATAGCTTCAAAGTGAATGATAATTTTTATTAAATTATTTTCATTGCCTTATAATATGTGTATTTTCATTTTGAGGACTATCAATGTTTTCTACAAAATCTTCAGATGAACATTTTAAGTGATTTATATAAGGTGATATGAAACTGAGCCTTGTTCCAGCAAACATTGCTCCTATTAGCTATGTGATTTTGGGCAAATCACTGAATAATGATAATCAATCAACAAAGATTTATCAAGTGTCTATGATATATAGACTGCTTTCAAGGATTTTACATTCTAACAGAGGAACCAACATGTATGTATACAAAATAGTGTGAATTGGGGGTCACTGCCCTAACAGAGAGGGACAGGAAAAACCTCACGTATACTAGGAGTCTTGGAAATGAACAATTCCAAGAAATGGAAGAGGAGGAAAAGTACATTGGGGCATGGTGGACAACCACATGGAAATCATAGATGGAGTTAGTAATAGGAAGACCAAGAAGCCAGTTTATTAGGACTTTACTTAGAGGGTTTGGAGGAGAGTGATGTACAGTGATGCTGGACAGAAAGCAAAAAACAGACCATGGGAAATGCTAAAGAGAGAACTTTCTATCTGATCCTAGAAATAGTAGGCTTATAGTGATTTTATAGAACAACATAACATAGACCATTTCTCCTAAATGATTCTGTATGAAGTAAGGATACAACAAAAAAACTACTGCAATCATCCAGGTAAGAGATGATGAAGGCCTGAACTAAACTAGTGGCTGTATGAGTGAAAGAGGAGGAAATATTTGGCCAATGCAGCACAGATGGAACTGGAAAGATTTGGCCCCAAACTAGATATAGGGGGTGAGTGAGAACCAAGTTCAAGATGACACCAATGTTGTGAACTTCAATGAATGGAAGGATGCTGATGCATTCAAGAGAAAGAGACGTGTGGGAGAGGAGTGGGAATGTTAACAGCCAGCTTACTCAGTCACAGGTTTTGGTGAGACCAATATCCTCACTCTCTCTTTACATGTGCATTTGAAAATGTCACACTGATTGATAAACACTGAAAGTGAATTCAAAAATTTATTTTTTGATGACTAAAAAAAAGCCTTGAGTAAAATTTTCTATAATTTCTGTAATATTCAATTTCCTTCTCCATACAACTTAAGAAAGGCTAACTTTGCCTTAAAGTATATTGTTGAAATCATACTTGAGACCTGACTAACTCAGGGAAATAAAACCTTGGCACTGACCACTTCCTGATTGCTGGAATCAAGACAATCCTTCAGTCGAGATTGAAGATTTGGCTAGCACCCTATGCTAGTTTGCTCAGAGAAAGGCACACTTTAGTCAGATGAATCAACTTTCAGTGTCCTTGTTGCACAGCCTCGTGGAATATTCTTCTTTTGCTGTGGGTAACTATCTCCTTTTATTGTTAAGTGTCTCACATTCCAGTATTTTTAAAATAATATTTTATTTTTTCAACTATACATAATATTAATATTCTTTTTTTTTAATTAAATTTTTCAGTAAGCAATTTGTTACAGGTTATAAATCATATTCCAACATGAAACCTAAATTACAGGGCCTGACTCAGGCCCAGCCTATTATACAGTGTGTCTTTATATGCATTTGAAAATGTTCCACTGATTGCTTGACACTGAAAAGTGAACTCAAAAACTGATTTTTCTTGATGACTCTAAATAGAGGTCCTTCAGTAAAAATGTCTGTAAATGATGTGGACTACTTCACACTGAACAGAATACATAGAACTGTAATCAGGCAAAAAAATTATTTTTTTTTCCTGGTACCACAAATTGTAATCTTCTAGGACCTGACCGAAATCTCTTAAAAAGCAAATTAACAATCAGATTCAACATTGTGTGTGTGTGTGTGTGTGTGTGTGTGTGTGTGTGTGTGTGATATCTATGTGTATTTACATACATATATATACATCTCCAAAACCAAAAAGACCTAAAGGATGACCTGTAGATCTTTGATTACGATTAAATTATTATAATTGAGGAAAAAACACAGAGAATCAAGCCAGATAGAAACAAGTGCCATATTTGAAGAGTTAAGTGCTTTAATACTTTTTGTCTAAATATTAAGTTGATATGGAACTAAATTCTAAGTTTTATAACCTTATCCAAAAGACGTATTCTGTCAATTTGTGCTACACTCAAAATTCATAAGATAGGAAAGAAAATTCTTACATAACTTTTAAAACACTTCAATGAATAGTGTTTTCTTCTTGGAATATATAACTCTGCCAGGGAATGCCTAAATGCAACAATAGTTGTATTGTATCTGTGTATGAGAAAGAAAGGGAAAGGGTGCCAATTTAAACTAAAAGTCAAAAGTTCAGGAAAATGAAAAAAAAAAAAAAGAAGAAATTTAAAAGCTCTTCTAAAATCCAATCATTTTCACTTATTTTATAAAATTATTTCAGATGTATTTTTTAAATCTCTCTGGATCTTTCCTATAATGCAAGCCAGTAGAATTCAACACAATACAGACTAATTTTGAACTCTAGGTAAAAGAGTTTAATCACTAGTCTTGGATGGACAGATCTTATAATAAGGTTTCAGTTAATATAATCAGATTCAAAGCTGGAAGATTAGAGATCAAAAAGTAACAGCTTCATTTTACAGATGAGAAACACAGAGAGTTTATATGTATTCTTCAATGAAATCTTGCTCAAGTGAAAAAGTCACTGAGGCTTTAGAACTTTATTATCAATATAGAAGCAATGGGGTAACACAGAAGGATGAAGAGGCAGCTTAAATTGGTAAAGCAACCTGACAATCAGGGAAGCAATGGGCAGAGAAAGCAGAAAAATACTGTTAATCCCAAATGTGAAATTTGTGTCTGTAACAGGCACTAACAACAAAAAGGAATAAATCTCTAAAGTTCTAAAAGAAATCCAAGAATAACAAATAGGTCAAAGGCAGAAATAAGGGATTTGGTACCATGAAATTTCAAAGCCACCATTTACACATAAAAGAAATATGTTTCCTCTAATGCTTGGTAGTCAAACTAAATTAAAGAGGTTCACACAAAAATTTCTGCAGGAATGTCTTTATAAATATACTTTTCCCTGTTAAAAATTTCTGTAGACTAGCAAAATTGGCTGCAATAATGTTGGATTACTTAGATTTTTTGCTAAAAATGAATTTGTCAAATTATTGATTTTAACATTGCCTATTTTTTCTTCTCTTTTCTGTATGTTCATTTAAAATAACAGTATCATTTCTTCTCAGTTGCATTTTTAGGTAGAGAACTACATTCATACAAAATTGCATATGCTGGAAACAAAATCAATGTGATGGTTGATTTTGCTGACTTTTCTTTTTTCACTTTTTGATCATTGTTATGAGAAGGAGAATACGAAAATTCAGAAATGAATGTAATATTAAAAGAAAAGACATCAATTAAAAAATTAGGGGAAAGAATGACTAGACAAAGAATCCTGATAAGAACTTATAGGGACTGACTGAAAATTGTTATATTTTGTATAATGAAATTAATTGAAATATAATTAAACAAGTAGGGGCAGCTAAGTGGTGCAATAGATAGATGGTGGATGGAGCAGCTGCCCTAGACTCAAATCTGGCCTCAGACACTTACTTGCCTTAGTTTTCTCATCTGTCAAATGAGCTGAGAAGAAATGACAAACCATCCTGGTATCTTTGCCAAAAAAATCCCAAATGACGTAAAGAAGAATAAAACATTATTGAAAAACAAACAAAACAACAACTGCATTCACTGTACTAATGTTCAAAATTAAATTTTTAATGAAACATTCCACAATAAAAAAAAAAAAAAGATCCATTTTTAAAATCTATGAATTGTTTTTAAAGGGAAGGCACAATGTGGAAAAACCCTGAGGGCTACAATTTTTCTAATATGATAAATCTATCTAGAGGGAATAAGCGATTGAAAAGATCCTGTGTATTATGTTGTATAAAAGAAAAGAAAAGCTCCATCTTTTGAAAGGATTCTTGAATTCTTTCTGCTTCCCATTGCCACAACAGGATTTATCACACCTTTTTTTACTTCTCTACTTCACTAGGTGATGATAACCAGCACTTTCCCATGTACTTACTTTGCATCCACGCCACCACATTTGTCTTCGAAGCTGTTTTGATCTGTTGCTAAAAGCTGTTGCATTATCTGACAAGCTTTCTAAATCACAGAGAAGATAGAGAATGATTAAGAGACACAACAGATATCCTTATCATGTCACATAAGGTCAAGAAAACATCAATTTTTAGTTCAGCAAACTTACTCCCTATTAATTACAAGTGTAAAATCATCCCCAAAGAAATGTTACAATATCTATTCCAAATAACAGAATTTCAATAATTATGGTTTATATTGTTAATTTATATGAACTAGGGAATAACTTTACAAATAACAACTTACAAACAAATAAACTTTTACAAACTGCTGAGTGAATGACTACAAATCTTTATCACCACAATACTAATTTTGGTGAGGAAATGTTATTAAAAGTCAAGTGGCTTGAGTGTTTAAGTGATTAGGGGTTTAGAAAAGAAAATGGTTTAATCATATTGGATACTTGCCATCTAGGGGAGGAAGGTGAGAGAAGAGAGGGGAGGAGAAATTTGAATACAAAGTTTTGCAGGGGCTAATGTTGAAAAATTATCCATGCATGTATTTTGAAAAATAAAAAGCTTTAATAAACAAACAAAAAAAATAGTTTAAAGTAATAGTTTTCAATCACTTTTAAGCTAGAAAATGTTGGGAAATTAACTGAGCCAAACCCACAAATTTCAGATAAATAAACAAGTTACTTGACAAACAAATCCACAAAGGACAGACTATCTATTAATTATATATAAATACCATGTAAGGGGTCAGATCTGTGGATAAATGAAGGTAACCAAAGCAGGACCAGCAAAACAAAGAACATGAAGGACAGAAAAGCTTGATGGATATGAAGTAATTAGTGACCAGAAGTAATAAGAAGCCCCTGACTCTTTTAGTTACCCAAAGCAGAAATCCTATTAGAATTCTAGAAAAAAATTATATCTTACTCAAGACAGCTTTTTCTCTCAACTTTGATTTTTACTTTCAACTAAATACCTGACAGCTAATTTATATGGAATAATGAAAAAATGAGGGTTAATAAAAATATTTTACTTAAATGTACATCAAATGTTTTACTTGGAAAAATGCTGGCAACATTTAATCATATAACCTATTCTTAATTTTAAGTTATTTATGCTAATGTTGTATGTTAAATCTAAACCATTAAAATATGAATAAAAATATTAATCATAAAATATATATTCACACCTGATTTGTCTTGTAGTTCATCCAGTCTTTCTCCTCTTTCAATCACTTTTGTAATATTTTCTTGCATGACATCAATTACTTCATCTACCTGATTCTGTACACTAGATTGAAAAAAAAAGATATAAAGAAAACATTATTTCTCCTTAGAAACAGATTTTTTTCTAACCACTAATTGATAAAAAGAAGAAAATAAATGCTCAAACCCCAATATTATCCACATTAATAGACTCTAGGATAAAAGTGTCAAACACCAGGCAACAGAGAACCAAGATTAAAATATAGTTGGGAATTATTTAACAAAAGAAATGAAAATAAAATACAACAAAGATTACGTTAATTTGTGATTTTCTATATTAACATGCAGTTTGCAGAAAGCCATGTTTATTTGCATTTGACATCACTGCTCTATGATGTTACCTGGACACACCTGTGATCTAATGACATTACCTCCAAAAGTGCACACTATAACCCATTTGTTATTTCCTAATCTTGTTCAGTGGTATCAAACTTAGAAAGAAATGGCTATATTAATGTAGAAAACCACAAATTAACATTATCTAAGTTGTACTGTGTTCTTATTTTGTTAAAGGTTTCCCAATTACATTTTAATCTGGCACAAGTCACACTGGGAATCCATCTGTGGGCCATTTGCTGCCGAGTTTGACACCTCTGCTCTAGAGAACTTCCTTAGGATCCCTGATCATTCTTTCTACTAAATTTCCCTGACCCCAAACCTTACATCATTGCTAGGTTAGAGAAAGGATTTTTTTCCAAGCTTAATCAGACAGGAAGAACTCTACTCCATTTTATTTTCATTTTGCAATCTAATCAGAGACTCTTGCAGACCCCTAAGTAGAATTACCTTGTTGTCCCTACAAAGTTAATCTATCAATAATAATTTATTAAGCCTTTATTATGTGCCAGGTACAGTGCTAAGTACTGGGAAAACAAAAGAAAGGCAAAAACAATTCAATCCTCAAGGAGTTTACATTCTTATGGGAGAAACAACATACAAACAAGACACTTATGAGGAAGATGGAAAATAATCTCAGAGGGAAAGCCCTAATCTGCAAATCTTAATCTTGACTGATAATTTGTGAACAAATAATTGAGTTAAGCACATGCAGGGTTAGTTACTGCAGGAAAGATAAACAACATAGG
Organism: Sminthopsis crassicaudata; assembly: GCF_048593235.1. Taxonomy (NCBI): domain Eukaryota; kingdom Metazoa; phylum Chordata; class Mammalia; order Dasyuromorphia; family Dasyuridae; genus Sminthopsis; species Sminthopsis crassicaudata. Next base: position 59,588,755 of record NC_133620.1, read on the forward strand.
ATAATCCTAAAAATGAACTCATCCAATCAATAGCCAAGTGTTTCAATATTTCAGGATATGGTACAAATCACTAGATATGCAGTGACTATATCAAATATAGATTGATCAATACTGCTCTGTCAAAGATTTAAAAATACTTAGCTTACAATAAAAATGATATTGTTTATGTTTATAGTAACTCTATCTAGACCCTATTATTTAAATAAGTTGTAGAGTACTTAGCACTTTTCTTAGAGAATATGAAGCAATACAAAAGAATCACTATAATGAAAAGACTAAAAGAATTTACAAAATGGCTTAGCCATTGGGAAGAAGAGGGACAATAAAGGTTTAGAGTAAAAGGTAATAAGCAAAATGTGAAATGAAAAATTGCAAGCAGTACTGCCTCATAAAATATTAAAATGCATAAAAATATTAAAAAGCAAATGAGGGAAGGATGAGATTACTTAGTTCTTAGTATGGGACCTAGCTCATGCCAATAGAAAAAACTGCAAAGAAGATAACAAATAGATATAAAATGAAATTATTTGACCAGAATTTCTGTTAACAATTTATTTCACTTAGTAGCTATATGAATCATATCAAGAATTGGCAAGAATATGGAAATTGGAAGTGGGAATTTAAGCATCTGCAAATGCTTAAATATGTGCACACACAAAAATCCACATAGATGGTAATGTAGTTCTCCCTATCCCCAGACTTATGATTTAATTGGTGTAGTTTCCTGACTCCTCCAACCAATATAAAATGGTCTAATTTCTGCAACTTATACTCTTAGAAAGATGTCTGGGACACAGAAAGTTTTAGGGTCACACTGTCCGGTATGTGTTAGAGATGGAATTTGAATTCAGGTCGTCAAGACTATTTATCTATCCGCTATTCTTCACTGCCTCTCAAGACAAAACAATTTTTAAAATATCCACAAGAGAGTGGACAAATCTAAAAATATTAAAAAGATCACGAAAAGCACTATTACCACCCCAGCCAAAATAAAACAACTAAGGAAATGTGAGCAAACAACAGTCTTCCTCGTCTCTATAAAACCTTTGAAACTCATAGAATTGATGAAAAGGGAATAGACAAGCTTTTGTTAAGAATTTTCTATAGCAGATCACATTTTTACAGTCACACATCTGGGGGATAATACTGAGAATGTAAGATCCCACTCTAATTTGTCTATTACTAAAAAGCATTTGACTTAGAACAAAATGTAGCAATAAAGGCTACCTTACCAAATGAAGCTACCTTTCATCTTTAGCATATATAAAACTCTATGACTGCATAAAACCGTAAAAATAACTCCATTCAATGACCCATTGAGTCAACATCAAGCGACGCACTAAATAATAAAAATAGCTAGCAGATATAGAGCCTTATGATTTGCAAAGGCCTTTAAAGGTATTATCCTGACAATCATTTCTTACAGAACAATAATATTCCATAACATTCACAAACCATAACTTATTTAACCATTCCCCCAATGTTGGGCCATTCACTCAAGTTTCCAGTTCTCTGCTACTACAAAAGGGCTGCTACAAACATTTTTGTATATATAGGTCCCCTTCTCTTTTTTATGATCTCTTTAAGATACAGACCCAGTGTTTCTACTACTAGATTGAAGGATATGCACAGTTTGATAGTCCTTTGGGCATAGCTCCAAATTATCTCCAGAATGGTTGATCAATTCACAACTCCAACAACAATGTATTTTCCCACATCCCCTCCAACATTTATCGTTATCTTTTCCTATTATCTTAGTCAATCTGAAAGGTATGTAGTGATACCTCAGAGTTATCATTCCTCTGATCAATAGTGATTTAGAGCATTTTTTCATATGCAAGTCCATATTTAGAATGAGAAAACTAAGATCCAATGGGATTGAGTATTCTGCTCAAGGTCACAGGCAGTAAGCAAAGAACTGGGATTTGAATTCAGGTTTTCTGGCTCTAAATCCAGTTCTTTTTTTCATTTTCTCCTGGCTATTATTAATTTAACTCATATATTTTATGCATTTTAGTTATTTCAAATGGAATTTCTATGATCATTTCTTTCTCTATTTTGAAGGGTGAGTAAAGTTTTTAATCATCATAATTGGTTTCAGCTCTGAATCTGAGATTTTCTAAGTACACTGCTGTGTACTTAGATTTAATTTTGTCTCCACTTTGTCAATATCTGCCTTTCATTTTGTTCTAGTCTTATTGATGTGGCTGGCATTTCTATAAGTATGCCAAATTATATTTTTATAACCATGCCAAACTAACTTTGGAGAGGAGAATTTATTTATATCCTCTTTGTACTAAGAAAGTTTCTAGTGTTCATTACAAATAATGTTAATCCTTAATCTTAAATGCTTTTTAAAAAATCTCATTAAAGTATTTTATTTCTGTGCACTTGAGAATCTTACACAAATGAGTTATTTTGTCAAAAAACCCTTTCTGCATCTACTGAAATAACTACATACTTACTATTTGTGTAATTATATTAGTTATTTTTCAAATTGGAATTAACCATGTTTATATCTGGCAAGACTCAAAATTCTATTGCATGGAACTATTTTCTAACTCTATTACTCTACTGTCCTTGTGAGGATTTATTGTAAAATTTTGCATCAGTAGTCATTAGTAAAACTTGTTTTTTTTTTTTGGCTTTGTCTCTCTGATTCCTCTGGTTGGAGTATCAGGATTGGGTTTCTCATATCAAAGGAGTAAAGGAAAATAAATTTTGTGAAGTATGATTTTTAAAAATATTTTATAGGATTTGCTTATAAATAAATCTATTTGGCCCAAATTTCCCCCAAGTTTTCTCTAACACTTTGGCAGCTCACTTATGGTTTATCATGATATTTCTTTTTCTAAGATTAGATTAAGACCTTTCCGTTTCTCAAGTTTTTTGATCAAAATGGTTGCCTGACTGTCCAACTCCCACATTCCTATTCTAAGAAAACTCTGAATTTCATACCAGATCAAATAATTATCAAAAAAAGCAATAAGGAAGTACTTCTCCCCCAGAATTCCACAAGAGGTCAGAAGCCTAATGACAATAATAAAAAAGGAGCATATGTAATGGGACTAGTATAGCCTCAAGTTTTTTGTTCAGAGGCCATTTCTCTCACCACTGTTCTGAACTGCCTTTCAAAGTTGTGACTGGGAACCAGAGGCTTTATCAAAAAAAAAAAAAAAATACAATCTCCAAGCCAAGGAAGATAAGAAGCCCATGAAATCCAGGTGTCCTCGTTTTTAATGCTATTTTCAAAGCCCGATATATAACCACTAAACTCAGTTTCTGAGCATAGCAAAAAAAAAATGCTTACTTTAAGAGCTACAAATTTCAGTCATGCAATAATTTATACAAAAATTCTGAGTTTTGTGCTTTATATGACTTAAAAGGACTCTAAGGAATAACAAAGAAAAATCTAGTAGTGGTGCTTTATAGTTTATGTAACTTTGTGATGGTCATTATCTTTTCTCAAGCAAACTTATTTATGGCCAATGAACTATTTTTCTTTTTCTTTTTTCTTTTTCTGGGTATATTTGGCAAATTTCAAAGTGGGAAAACAGTATTCTTGTCTACTATAAGGTCTAATAAAACTGACCTAAGAAATGATTCTCACATTTCCACAGCAAATATTAAATTATATCTGGTATTAATCATTTTGAGATAGTCAACTCAATCAATCATGCCAACAGTGGTATAAATAATCCATAATGGGTAAAAGATCCAGGAAGGATCTTGAAAATTGTTTGCATGCCTATTTTGCCTGCCTGTTCCTTCATTCATCCTAGGGAGGGAAAGTTCCCCTCTCAGGAAAAAAAATTATTGGAGGGCAATAAGTAACACTACCTTAAGGCAAACCTCCCCAATTAATAGATGAAAACAGTTTCCGAGACTATACCCTATACTCAACAGTTTTCTCAAATGCTCAGAAAAGGGAACAGCATAATTTTATCTTTTGGACACCTTGAACTATATAAGTCCTACAAATATCTCAAACTCAAAACAAGCAAAACATAACTTGTTATCTTTTCCCCAAAACTCAACTCTCTTTTGAATTTCTCTAATACAATGAAGTCATTCTATTATCCTTTCAGTCACCCAGGTTTATTCCCAAATTCCTCCTCAGTTTCCCCAATCCTCATGTCCAACTTTTAGTCTTTTTATTCCCATCTCTTTATCATTCACATTAATACATTTCTCTTCACTCACAGGACTATAATCCTCATTCAGACTCTCATTAACCAAGACTTTCTATGAAAGTCTACCTTGACTTGTTGATCCAATCAATTTTACTTCCTTAGAGCTGCCAAAAAGGTTATGCTAATGCACAGTTGGATCAGATTACCTCCCTGCTCAAAAATTTCCAATGTTCTTGTTAACTATAAATCACAAACTCTTCTGTTTGGCATTTAAAGTGTACCACAATCTGACTTCAGCCTACCTTCCAGATATTACTCTCCTATTTACACTTTATAATCATTGATGTATATTGCTCCTACACACATATTCATCATATCTCTCAATAAAATATAAGCTTCTTGTGAGTGGAAAATGCTCTAATCTTAGTACCCTAGAACCTTGCATAGTGCTAGGCCCAGAGTATGTGCTTATAATAAATGCCTTACAGAGAGGCTTGGTGAGATTTGCATCAACTGATGCTAAGTGAAACGAGCAGAACCAGGAGATCATTATACACTTCAACAATGATACTGTATGAGGATGCATTCTGATGGAAGTGGATATCTTCAACATAGAGAAGAGCTAATCCAATTCCAATTGATCAATGATGGACAGAATCAGCTAAATCCAGAGAAGGAACACTGGGAAATGAGTGTAAACTGTGAGCATTTTTTGTTTTTCTCCCCACGTTATTTTTACCTTTCGAATCCAATTCTTCCTTTGCAACAACAACAACAACAAAATCCAGTTCTGCACATATATATTGTAGCTAGGATATACTATAACATATTTAATATGTATGGGAATGCCTGCCATCTAGGGGAGGGGGTGGAGAGAAGGAGGGAAAAAATTTGGAACAGAAGGGAGTACAAGGGATAATGTTGTAAAAAATTACCTATGCATATGTACTGTCAAAAAATGTTATAATTATAAAATTAATTTAAAAAATGCCTTAACTTTAATGAATGATAAAAACTTGGTATGCTATTTCTGAAAAGAAAACTCTCCCTCAATCTAAACCCAAAGCTATAACCATTAATTCTGGTACTGAGTTAAATACTACAAAATTGGGAGGAAGAGAAGACCTTGGGTCACCATTGTTCAAAAGGGGAAGAAGCAGGACAGAGAAAGACAAGGAATAAAAGGGGATTGAAGAGCACAGTGGACAAGGATGAAGAACTTGACTCATTTACATTTTAGCTTTCCTTAGGAAAGTTGTAGAAGTCGTAGAACAACTACTTATCTCTAGTCATAGAAATTTCCTATATTAATGGTAGACAGAATTTCATCAATCAATCAATAAATCTAATGTTGCCTAAACCTATTGATTTCACCCTTGTAAAATCTCTCAAATATGTCCTCATTCATCCACTAACATGATTTTCTTTTTTTTTTTTTCCACTAACGTGATTTCCTTAAAGGACAGCTCCCATCATGTCACCTCCCTTAATCAATAAATTCCAATGGCTACATTATCACTTCTAAGAACAAATACAAAATTTCCTAGCCACTACCCTGAATTAATGAAGTCACGAGTCCACAAAGCAAAGTGGGTGCTACCTTTAGTTGTTTCTATCTGCTGAAAGAAAACGTTTGCTTAATGTCTGTTAAATTTCAAACTAGGCCAAACCCATTACTTCATGCTAGTTAACAACTTTAACAAGGCGTTCAATCAGGCAACAATCAAGCAGTTACTATATTCCAACCTGACACTGTGCTAGATGCTGGATACAAATAAGCAGCAAAAATAGTCTCTGCCCCCAAGAATGTTACACTCTAAGACCGGAAAGAATGTTCTAAAAACAATCTTGTCAAACTCTTCACAGGACTTTTTAAAAATCTCTTCTTGGCCTGCAATTAATATTGGTATAGAACCTGAGGGATAGCCTCTTTGCAAATAAATGTGATAGCAAGATGATATGACCAATTATCCCAAGAAATTCTGTTTCTTGTTGGCCTTGGCTACACAATGAAACCAATTCTGCTACTTCCTCAATTTGTTTTTTCAAGTAAACCTGGGCCATTCCTCCATTTTTTCTGCATTTGCCTTTTGGTTTCATCTAGAAAAATGCAGTACTGACATGGTTCAGTTTGTCCACTCTTATGACAACTCATTGTTGATTGGACAAGGATCTCACATTTAGAATACCAACAGTCTTTACAGACGCCTAAAAATTGTGTTTCTTAGCACCATCTCTGCTTTTATTCCACTTTTCCATTAAGAAGTGGAAGATGTTGGGCATATAGGACTGAGGTCAACCTGGCACTTTTATTTCATGGGTGATTGTGGCCACAGAATTCATCACTTCCTGGCCAACCTCTTTGGCAGTGAACTTCTCCATACTCAGGCTTTAGAACGAAATGATTTATCAGAATATCTAAAAATTTTCCAGTTTGATAAATCCTGGAAGAGTCTTCAAGAACAAAAATTGTCACTATGAAACTATAAAGGCATTATAATAGGGCCATTGGGAACTGATCAATAGAAAAAAATTGTATTATCTTACATCCATCAAAATTAAAACCTTAAGACATCATCATTATTGTTGTTTGGTCATTTTAGTTATATCTGACTCTGCAACCCATTTGGGATTTTTCTTGGTAAAGATACTGGGATGGTTGGCCATTTCCTTCTCCACCATATTTGACACACAAGGAAACTGAGGCAGAATAAAGTGGCTTGCTCAGGTCATGAAGCTAGTAAGTATCTGAGGCCATTTTTGAACTTAGGAAGAGTTGTCCCGACCCCAAGCCCAGGGCTTGTGTTACCTCAAAGTCTCGACAATATCTTCATCACACTGTTAATTATGGTATTATATTTTATATATATATATATATATTTTTAATATATGTGTATGTGTATATATATATATATAAAAATACACACACACACACACACACACACACACACACACACACACACACACATATATATGGCTATTTCATAGGGTGATTTTTCTCAGTGGGTTCTACTGACTCTTTCCGTGTTACAGTTCAGTTTTTAAAAGAGAGAAAACAGGGGTCTCCAAATGCATTGATGATCCCCTTATTTTCTTGCCTGTGTCATAGTACCATAAATCATAATAATAAAAGAAATATCATGTAGTCCATAAATCTTCATAGGATCATAGATTTATGGCTAAAAGGAACCTCAGAGGTGACAATCCACTCCTCTCATTACAGAGACATGGAAACTGAAGCTAGAGAGGTTAAATGTTTGCCCAAGCTCAGTGGTAGGATTTGAATGCCGGTCCTTTACTCTAGGGCAGCGTTCTTTCCACTGTAACACAGTGCTCTCTCAGTACAGATTGTTGTTCCCTGCTAAGTTGATGCTTTGATTATTTTTTCAGATTTTATCTTGAATTAATAAGCACTAAGCATAATCTAACTAGCAAAGTGCTACTTTAGTACTATAAGGTAATAATCAAACTTCTTTTAATTTTATCAGAATTGCCTATGTAAGTCTATTTTCTCTTTAGCACAATGCTTATGGGTATATACTTAAAAAAAAAAAAAAAAAAAAAAAAAACCTTCACTGAAGCAATGCTTAAATTCTTCTCAAAATGGCATCATCCAGAAAAGCAATCATTAAGCATTTACACAAATTTATTGTAGCCTTTATCTGGATATAGAAGGGCTGCATTAAGGGGAACAGAAGAAAAAAGGTAAATACTAGTGCCTAGTATCTACCAGATATTGTGCTAAACACATCTCATTTCATCCTCACAACAATCCTGGGTGGCAAGGGCTGTTATTATCCTCATTTTACAGTTGATGAAACTGAAACAAACATAGGTCACATGACTTGCCCAGGGTCACACAATTATTAAGTGAGGTCTTCCTGAGCCTCCTAACTGCCCTAAGAACGCCACAAATACACATGGTCTAATATCAAAAGGGAGAAATTATGTAAAATGTAGACGAATTTAATTCTCATTATATTAGAGAAAAATGAGTAACTAAAATACTAACTGTTAAAACATCAAACATATGAAGGTGAATAAGGTTTGACTTTTGTGGATCCCCCGACAGAAATCTGGTAAATATAACATCATGCCTTCATTCAAGTATTGATAAAAATATTAAATAACAAAGCCAAAAATAGTGTTCCTTTCAAATAACAGACTCCTGAAGGAGCCCTTCCAAGGTGACACTGAATTCCTTAACAGTTATGCTTCACAGACAGCAAGTCAGTCAATTCCCAATTCATTTTATTGAACCATCTTTTCTACAAGAATAACAGATTTCATCAACTACATGGCTAAAATCTATGTTCTATTCTCTGTTCTTGTTGAAACAATAGGCGCTTTAAGAATACTGTTTCCTTTTTAAGATGATAGCTAATTATTGCTTTAATTACACATCTGGTTACTTCACCAGACCAGGTAATCTCATTGGTCTATGGATGTAATTCTCTTCCCCTACCTCTTTTTTTTTTTTTTTTTAACTTGGACATTGTTTAATAATAATAATGACCTTTGTATAAGTAAAATATCACAAAATAAGAGAGAATTTGTGGCATTGGGAGCTGGAAAGAACTCTAAAAACCATCTAGTCCAAGTCTACCATTGTATGGAAAATAATACTAAAGTACCTCCACCTTACCATGGCCATGAAGTAATGTGGCAATTCTGAGAAGCAAACAAGTTCAGATTGTATTGATCTCTTTTGTTTTTATATCACTTTTGTTTTCCCAATGTATCTTCCCTTCCCCCTCCCAGAAAGTAATCCCTTGTATAACAAAGACAATTTTTAAAAAAGGAAAAAATAATTAGTGATATAACAAATGTGTAAAAACAGAATATCAGAAATGTTGACTTCACACACAGTACTCCACATTCACAGTCCCCAGTCTCTGCAAAGAAGGGGAAGGGCCTTCTCTTTTAGGGGGCCAAGTTTGGTTACCAATGCCCTTTAGTTACAACATGCTGTCTCTTCTTTAGTACCCTGCAGTGTATTCAATATAAGCTCCTCTATATTAAAAAAAAAAAAAAAAAAAGATCTGCTTAATTCAATAGTGTTTCTTCCTTTTCATTTGCTGCCTAGACTTGTACTTACTAACAGAAAATTGTTTCTCTTTCCAATATAATTTCTAAGTATATAACCATCCTTACAAAATCATGGCACTCTATCCTGTATTTAACACAACATCCAAAGGGCTAAAAATTAATTAAGCTGGTAACCTTTTATTAGGTAAACTTTAATCACATAAAAAATATCTGAAATTAAGCTAAACCAAATGCTTAATATTACTACAGTTAATATTTTAGCATAGATTCAAAATTCTGAAAATTACCACAATTTTTTTTTAAATGCTAAATGTAATCCTTTAAGATGTGATGTAGTTTTTTAATTCATTACATTGCTGGTAGAATTTTAATTACCATAAGATGTTACTAATGAAACATTTACTTTTGAGTATTATGTATGTTCATGTGTATGAAATAATTCAAAGGTAATAGATTCATTGAGAGTGTATAAAAACTGAAATACTGAGAAAATTTCAATATATTAAATAAATCAGGACAAAAGAATCATTTATCTACAATGGGGAAAGAGTCTACTGTGTATGTACCTTTTAAAATACCAAGGGTATTTGGAAACAAGAGATGAAATTATTTCACCTATAAAGTAGATCTGTTGATTGTAGAAGCCAAATTAGCTATTTCTATTTTATAACTTTTTCCTTTGGCTCAAAGTATCCTAGCTCGATCTCTCTCTTTGCTGTAAATTGTGTACTTTTGTACAGGAAGATGTTGTTTGAATACCAGTCTAACTTAAATAACTTTTAGGTAACCCTTCAATTTATTCCTTTATGTTTAAATTCAGACACTGGAAAAAATTTAGACTTGCCGATATACTGACCTCTTGAGTTAGTTAAAAACCACATCGTAAAGACAGCAATTTTTCCCCAATTAGTCAACAGCTTAATAAAACTCTTGGCAAATATAATCTGCTAAAATGAATTAGTGGTTTTAATTCCACAAGACTTGTAATTTAAAAATTACATAATTAACTTCCACTGGAAAATGTTGGAAGTAACTCAGGTAAAATGACACCATAATTGTGATATATAAGAAGGTAGCTTTCATTGAAGATAAAGGGCAACAGCATAAGGTAATATTTATTAAAAGCCCAACTAAAAGGGAAAGATTTGAGGTTTTCATATAAGGATATATTTATTTAGTATATTCTGGGATCAAACTGTAATTTAGACTTTTGGGAAAAGAGACAAAATGCATAGATATTGCTGATTACATCACAGTTACAAGATGAATAACTCCTTAGGATAAGACTTTCCTATAGCCTAATCAATCAATGAGGATTTATTAAGTATTAAACACTTCCTGTGAGCCAGTACCTGGCATCAATGCTGAACATATTATAAAAAAGATAAAATCACAGCCCTTATTTCCAATGAACTTAGGTTATAAGGAAGGATATCATATAAATGAAAAGGTAGATGCAATGTATGTAAATACTGCATGGAAGGGACAAATGTCACAGAGGTATGGGGGCAGAATTGTTGAGATGATGAAAAGAGTGTTTGCAGAGTTTGGTGAGAGTCCATGATGTTGGCTTTTTCAAAATTTTTATTTGACTCAAAACAATTAATCTAAAGAAGAGTACAATGAAAACAATACTAGACTTGTATCACAAGAACTATGTTTGAGTATGAAGTCCACCATATACTAGCTTATGATCTGGTCTAAATAAATCATTTAACTTCTGAACCATGGTATCCTCACATCTGTAAAACGGGAATGATATTCTCAAAGTATTCCTGTTAGGTTCAAATGAAATAATGTTTGTAAAGTGTATTTGGGGAGGAAGGGGGAAGAGCGAGGCAATAAAATTAAGTGACTTGCCCAGGGTCACATACCTAGCAAGTGTATATTGTCTGAGGCTGGATTTGAATTCAGGTTCTCTTGACTTCAGGGCCAGTACTCTCTTCATTGTACCACTTAGGCACCCCATAATATAGATTTTTATTCAACAAAAAAGTGCAACTTAACTATAAATAAATTACGATTATCTCAATTGCCTGTAACATTATGTCCTGTTTTCCCCCAATGTGTGCGCTCTCTGTCTCTGTCTCTGTCTCTGTCTCTGTCTCTGTCTCTGTCTCTCTCTCTCTCTCTCTCTCTCTCTCTCTCTCTCTCTCTCTCTCTCTCTCTCAGCTCTTTAAGTCCCTCCAACAGGCTCAATCATTTTTCTATAAATAATAACCAAATTGAGAGCTATTCCTAATCTCTGTCTAACTTTAAGTCCTACATTACAAACTGCATGCTAGTTATCTTCAATTGGCAATTCCCACAGGAACCTCAAATATAACATGCCCAAAACAGAACTCATTTTCTCCCACACACAACTTTTCTTTAAATCTTTCCTACTTCTATTTGATCTGACTGATCACTTTTCTGGTCATACAAATTCACACCACTGGCATTAATTCCTGATCCTCTCTTTCATCCTCTAGCCTCACATCCAATCAAGGACCAAATCACATCAAATCTGCCTCCACTTATCTTGCATCCATGCTCTTCTTTCCACTCACATAAGGAAAGTGATATAGGGGGAAAAATTCAAAACAGAATATTAAACTCAACCTTGTATTCAATAAACTAGAAAACATAAATTACTTAGGAAAGAAGCAACTATTTGATTAAAAAAAATTGCTGGTAAAGCTAAAAAGTAGGATGGCAGAAATTAAGCTTAGGCCAACATCATATACTATATTTCATAATAAATTTTAAAAGAATATGTGACTTTAATATAAAAGATTGTACTATAAAAATATTCAGAAAAAAAAGAGACCATTTATTTTTCACAGTCATGGTTAGGAGATAATATTCTTAATCAACAAGGGATAGAAATAATAATAATAAAAAATGTAACTGGTTAAATGAAGCTGAAAAGCTTCTGCAAAAACAAAATCAACGCACCTAAAATAAGAAGGAAAGCAGTCAAATTAAGACAAAAATTGTTGTGTCAAATTTCTCAGATAAAGATATACATAGTTAATACACATATGAATAGCTGTTATGTGTTTATGTGTGTGAATATATAGATGTTAACATATACACATATATGACCAAAAAAATCAAGAAATAAGGTTGTGTTCTCAAAATAAGGATTGCAAATTATTAACAATTATATGAAAGATCGTTCCAATTAATTACTGATAATAAAAGAAACAAACCTGAGATTTTTAATTTTATAGCCAAAAAAATGAAAAGGTAACAAGCGATGGGATTAGTTACTATTGGAGAAGATGTAGGAAGATGAGAACACTTCTGAATTGTCGGTGGAGCTATAAACCAATTCAAATATTTTCCAAAAATAATTTGTAATTATAAAAATAAAATTACTAAAATATTCATATCCTTTGATATAGAGATTTCACTACTAGGCTTATACCACAAAGAGGTCATTTGATAAGAAGAAAGTTCAGAAATACACCAAAATGTTTACAATAGCAATTGTTTGTGGTCATTGAAAATTAGAAAAAAAAAAAAAAAAGTAGATTAAGCTCATCATTTGGGGAATGCCTAAACAAACAAACATAAAACAAATAATATGTGAATGTAGTGGAATATTACTGCACAGTAAGAAAATAAATATAATGAATACAGAGAAGCATAAAAAGACATTTTCTGCTGCAGAGTGAACCAAAGTCAAGAAAATGAAATTCACAACATACATAATATCACACAAAACAATATATATTACACAATAACTTCACAATGTAAATGGAAAAAATTACAAAACAATCAAAAGCAAAATTACAAAAATCAAGCATGATCCCAAAGAGAAGCCAGGAGAACATGTCCCTATTCTACTCCTTAGAAAAAGTTAGAGGTCCATGGGGGTATAATATTGGACATATGTTCTGATTGTTTCTATGTATTGCCCAATTCCTCCTCAAGATTTTTTGATCATATAGGATAGTTCTCTGGGAACAGGAAGGGAAGAGATGCTGGAAAAGTTATACTGTTGTTTAAAAAAAGATATGATTTAAAAGTTATTTTGAAGAAACAGAATATTAACTGTGACTGGAAGGGCCCTTAGAGAAAGCCCAACCATCTCATTTCATAAATGAGAAAAATGAAGCTCAGAGAGCTCTATTTATCCAATGTCACAGAACTAATTAAGTGACAGAGAAACAAATGACCAAAAAAAAAAAAAAAAATACATCCAAAAACTTGTTAATTTAATTCTGAAAGGGGGAACTGAAATAACAGATTTTTAAAGGATTAATGTTTAAATCTATAAACTTAGCCAGTGATTTTGATTTTGATTCCTAAGAGAATCCTAGGTAGATCTTTAATGAAATGTCTTTGGTGATCTAGAAAGAAAGCATTAATTACAAAGAGCTAGCAACAGGATATGCCAGACTAATCTCATTTCCCTTTTTTGACAGGGTTGTTAAATTAGTAGGTGGAGGTAATAAACTGAGGATGTAATTTACTTAGGTTTTTAGCAAAACATTTGCCAAAGCTGGGACAATGAGATGACCTGGGGAGAGCAAGCAGTGGGTGACAGGAAGTAAAAATAATTCTGATGCATTAGAGAATTGGACTGGGTTTAACAAGTTTAATTTCAGTGGAGATAAATGTAAAATCATTTAAATCTATAGTGGTCTATGAGCTCAATGGAAGTCAGCAATGAGGTGTGGCAGTCCAAAAAAAAAAAACAAAAAAAAACCCTGGCTGTATTGAGAGGCTTCACTCCCAGAAATAGGAAAACTTTAGACCTACTATGCTTTGCTCCTACCACACCTCATCTGAGGAGTATGTGCAATTCTAGTTAATCGTATAGAAATAAATACACAGATGAGCTTGGATAGTGTACAGAAGAGGACAGCCAGAATGGTAAAAGGCACTGGGTCTGTGTCATATAGGTATTGTGGGAAGGAATGAAGCATGTGACCATGGAGAAGAAAGGACTCAAAAGGGGATTAAAATTAGTCACTGTGTTCCACTGCTTTATTCTCCTTAAATTCTTTTTTAAAAACTCAGTAAGATATCATTCGATCAATGTCAATAATTTTTTCTTTCTTGGTCAGCATTATCTGGTTTCAAAATCAAGCCAGTCTTTCTAGACTGTGTACCTCACCATCACCTCTCCATAGATAGCCAGCCTTATCTATTATTGAGGATTGCTTCCTCATTGAAGATCTTGAGTAACATACTTATCCCTATTTTTATTTATTTATTTATTTTTTGATAATTGTTTTTTTTAACTCATCTGCCTTATTTCTTCCCTTGAAATGGATTTGATCAAGTTGTTACTTCTCAGTGTTGCCCCTTGGAACTCCTTCATTTAATTCTTTCCTATGTCAGGAGCAAACAATCATATTGGTTGTTGAACCTTCCCTTATCTTGGTTGTGTCTCTCCTTTCTCAGCCTGAGTTTGACTACTCTGTGTGATTAGTCTTTGTTAAAATTAAACTGAAAAATAAAGATCTTATTCTGGTTGGAAAAAAAAAAAAAGGATTAATGTTTAAAACATCTAAGAAAGTTCTTAAGATACCTCATCATGGTATGGAAGGAGCTCTGGGTTCTCAAATGCTGTGCCAGTACAGTATAAGCTCTAGTAAGATCTTTCAAGCAGAAAAGCTTTGAGAACAGATTCTTTTCCAAGAATTAGCCTAGCTAAATTTGGAAAGGCTTACTCACCAGAAGGTTGGCAATCAGATAAAAGACTTTTTTATTGTTAATTAAGATGTAGCATATGTGCAGTTATACCAATGGAAGGAATAACCACACCAATGAAATCATGCATCTCTGATATTTTAAAACATTGTTTAAAAGCAAACTTCTAAACAAAACTGTCTGGGGAAAAAAAATCATTTGTTAAACTTAGTGATCTTTTTTTTTTTTTAATCCCACATCTGGAATTTAATTTTCTCAATTATGGTAAAAGGATAATTAGACATCTTTGTGAAAGTACTATTGATTAGGCTCTTATAACACAATATTCATAACATAAGTCAATCTGGATTCTTTTGATACATAGATTAATCATAAGAAAATATACATTATCTCATGAATGAGTACAGCAGGAACTTACTGTCTAATTTTGTCATTCCGAGGTCCAAATTTTGGTCCAGATGGGCCTCTTCTGAAATTAAAGAGTAAACATTAACAATGATTATTATTTTAAAAGGCAAATATAGCTAAATCATTGTATATAGTAAAATAGCATTTTATTGCTGCATCTGGAGTTGTACCACATTTAATTTATTCTTATACTTCATTCATATTCATTGCTATCCTAATCTTACATAATTCATATTAATGTTATCTTTTCTAGAGAATCAGATGCATAATTATCATTAATTAATAACTGTGGCTTCTAGTAAATGAATTTCAAAACATCACAAGGAATAAATCATAAAATATCAGTAACTGTAAAAGAGATAATAAGTCACCAAAAAAGCTGAGCCACCAAAAATATGCTCCAGGAAAAGGCAAACTCACCACCCATTCTTTTTTTAGTCAAAAAATGCTGGATGCCAAGATAGTATAAAGAAATAATTCCTTCCAAAGATTAGAAATTTCAAAATATATTATATTTGATTAATAGCATGAAATTTACATGACAGTATGGAAGATACAAATATGATAACACTTCTCAAATTATCTGTCAAAGTGTATCTCACCTTAACTATTTTTAAACACTTTTCTGGATATTACAAATAAATCTGGCAAATTCTGGTGAATATGTGGGATGAGGAGATATTAAAGGGCTTAAAACACAGCCAAAAGCTCACCTTCATATATCATCATCATTGGTACTACCGAGGGAAAAAATCAGAAATGGCTTAGTGATATTTATTGTACATACCTATCTAACCTTAAAAAAAAAGTCCTCCATTACTCCTCTTTCATTTTCCTTCATGCTTAAAACATACCAGATGCAACTTTGTATAAAACTCTTACTAAGGCTCCTCTGAACTATGTATTGCTTCCCCAAAGAATCTCCTTAATACAAAAACTTTCAGCAAGTAGTAGAATGAGAATTGTAAGGAAGCAAAAAATTTCATATCTCGCTCAAAAATAACCTAAGCAATGAGAAGCAAAATTGCTAAAAATTCAGATGAGAATATCTGAATTAGTAAATCAGAGAGTTCTAAAATAACACAAATAAGACACTCATCAATTTAAAAAAGTTTTAAAACACCAGAAGCAATGAATTTGGGAAAAGGAAACTACCACATAACAACTAAAGATCCTTAAACGGCTGTCACATTTAAGAAAATCACACATAGAAATAAAAACATACGTTGATTTTTAAAAATCTTAATAGAAAAAGATGCTAGAATTGAATGGTCCTAAAGAAGATCAAAAGAAAGTAATTTTAAAAGTTATCAATATAGCAAAGAGCACAGAAAATATGAAAGTATTAAATATCATGACTTTATTGCAAAATACTGACCACCTTTATAAAAATCAAATCTTTTGAACCTAAGGCTACTCCCCAAAAAGTGAGCTACTGAAAAGTATAATAGAGGGGAAAAAAAGTTCCTAAAGGTAATAGAAGCAAAACCAATTAAAGTAACTGGAATGTTCATAAATTAACAGTATCAGTTTGTCAATAACCCAATAATGAGAATGGAAAGATTTCGTTTCTGTATAGCAAGAGACTTACAAAATACTTACAAGAAAAAATCCTCTTCTTCATCTGAATCTTCTTCTAGAAGATTTCTCTGAAAAATAAAGCATTTTATAAAATAACTTTGAGATATGGTACAATTATCTTTCTAGAAAATCAACTTTATTCTCTAGGCTTCAAACTTTAATGTCATGCATCACAGATGAGTCCAAAATTTAAGTATTTTTCCCTTAACTCCCTGAATTGAATTTTTAAAAAATTGAACTATGACCTTAGTAAGAAAATAGGCTTTAAAACATTTCTTTGACAAGATTCATTCCTAAATGCTTGTTTGATTTCGATTGTCAATTAACAATTTAAATGCAAGTGTCATTTCTGAAGACTTATAGAAAACCTTTCTATTTGGCTAATACCCTAAGGAAATAAATTTTCTTCCCTTTTTCAGAATTAGAATTTAGAATTTCAGAATTGGAATTGTCTTCAGAGTCTGCAATACATTTTTAGAAAGAAGATCTTTAATGGTGGAAAAATTTTATCCTTTGAAGATTCATTTGATATTTAGAAAATAGTCAACCTTGTGAGACAAAATCCAATTAATATGATGGAAGAACAAGTTGTACCTTTCTTTTTTAAAATTTCAAACAAGACATGACCATAAAAATTACAAACCTGATTTTTTAGTTCCCTAAACTTGCAATGTTCCAATACTTTCTGAAGTGTGGGAGGAAACAATGTTGGAATATGTGTATAACCTCAAAACATGACCACCTTAAAGAACAACACTCTTTCATACAAGTTTCTGGTATAATTGATTAAAGAAAAATAAGTCATACTATTAAGTCACACTTGAAACTAAGAAATGACTTTTTAAAAAAGACAACTGTTTGACTAATGTATTGTTGGTGGAACTGGTCACTGATCCAACCATTCTAAAGACCACTTTGAAACTTAGGAGTTGTACTCCAAACTGCATTTTCTTTAATCCAGCAATACCACTATTTGGTCTGTATCCCAAAGAGATCATAAAAAAGGGAACGAGACCCACATGTACAAAAATATTTATATCAGCTCTTTTTGTGGTAGCAAAGAATTACAAATTGAGGAGATACCCATCAATTGGGGAATGACTGAACAAATTGTGGTATATGAATGCAATAGAATACTATTATGCTTCAAAAAATGATGAGCAGGCAGATTTCTGAAAAACCTGGAAAGAGTTACAGGAACAGGTGCTGAGCAGAACCAGATCATTATACACAGTAATAGCAACTGTGCAATGTTCAACTATGATAGACTTAGCTCTTCGCAATATCAGTGGCACAAGAAAATTGCAAGACTCATGATAGAAACTGCTATCCATATCCAGCAAAAGGACCTTTGAGTCTAAATCAAATTTTCAATGTTTTTTTTTTCTCTCTTCCCCTTTGTTCTAGTTCTTCTTTCACAATTAATGTAGAAATATGCCTCATGTGACTGCATATGTATAACCTCTATCAAACTGCTGTGTTAGGAAAGTGAGAAGAGGAGGAAGGGAAAAAAAATTGGAAATCAAAATCTTATAAAATTGAATGATGAAAACTATTTGTACATGTAATTAGAAAAAATAAAATGCTATTAAGTTAAAAAAAAAAAAAAAAGACAACTGTTCAACCCTTTACTTGGAATGCTACATATTGTCATCCTATCCATGACTGTCACCTTGAAAAAGTCACTAAATCTCCCTGTAAGTTTTTTTCTTTCTTTAAATAATAACATAAATAAAAGAACTAACATTTGTATGTCTCTCTGCGATTCACAAAAGCATCGTCCTCACAACAACCCCAACAAGCACTATCCTCACAATAATAATGTGAATATTAAATCTCACTGGACATGTGAGCAAACAACTCAGACAATAAGTGAGGTACCCAGGGTTACATGGCTGGTAAACAGTGGAGTTAGGATTTGAATGCAGTTCTTCTCACTGCAAATCCCTATCTTGTGTATTTGTCAATGCCAACAATACACAGCATTCTGTTGGGGTCTGCCAGAGTCTGGAAGTCTATAAATAAAGTTCAAGAATTTATTATGAAATCTGCACAGCTGCATTTCAGAAGAGAAGCCAGTAACTGACCTGTACTGCACTAGATAGGAACATTAAATATACAGAGCAACAAATGTATTGTTTTTATACTTGGCACAATGCAATAACATTAGGAAACACTTGTCTCCACAACTTTCTGCAGAGTAAATTAGCAGACACTTGACAAAAGTCAAATTATTGTTTGTTATCTGACACAGAATTTTAGCATTTTGGATCCAGATGAGACCTTTAAGATTATATAATCTAATTTCTCCATTTTATAGAAAAGAAAATTGTGTTTTCCAGAAGTTAAGTAAAATGCCAAGGTTCAAATGGCTCAAGGACGGTATGACTCAGGTTTTTCTCCTGCCTCTCAGTTCAAGATACTCTCTGCTATACTATCCTGCCCTCAGATGTAGACAAAATATCAGTTAAATTCCAATATGGAATTAGCTGATATCAACATGTAAAGACAATATATTTCAGGAACATAGTGAGTCAATTAATTGACAGAAAGCCATGCACTATAGCAAAATACTTTTAATCTAAAATCAGTTAAGATTCTCTATATAATAAAGGACTGAATATACAAATGACTATGCTGTTTATTATTCAGATAGTGCCCTACTAATTTATAAATCTTCAGCAATTTTGTGAAGCGAAATTAAATATTTCCTGAGAAATAATTTCTAACAGTCTACTTTCATATTTAATGAAAAAAGATATGTTATATTTATAATTTTCTCCCTAGAAAAACTATTGGTAATTACAACTTCTTAGCACATAAAAGATTAAAAAAAATTGGAAAACAAAGAGAAAATAGGCACAAATTACCAATTCCAGAAAATACCAATCTGATATGTATATCCCCATCAAGATAGTAGCCATTTATTTAAAAGGTCACATGTTAATTTAAATTTTTTTTTTTTTATCATGTGAACAGTTTGCTGATTTGCTGAACAATGAAAGAGAAGTAGTCACTAATTATCTGGTTAATGTTAGACAATTAACTTATATGGGTACAGTTTAACAGAAAGAAAAAACTCCATGACATTAAATCTCTTCAGGTTTAAATGAAGCTAATTTACAGACACTTGGAGCCACTTTTCCTGCCACGTAATGCTACAGGACATAGTATTTAGAGCTGCAAAGAACCTTAGCTCCCTGCACAACATCAATCATACAGGAAGTAGAATCAAGACTCAAAGCGCAGTCATATGGCTCTAAATTCAGTGGTCTTTCTAGCTATTTCACAATTATTCAATTCAATATTCATTTTTTTTTTAGCACTATTAGATATGGCATTATGCTATGCATATAAAAATACCTGTCTTTGAATGTGTTTATCTCTTTGTTTTTAATCTTAAAAAAAAAAAAAAAAAAAAGACAATTTAGTTGATTACTTACACACAGATTTTAGGATAACCAGCCTATGCCCTTTAACTGGATAAATTTAGAGTTTAAATGATAAAAACAGCAAATTATATTTGTGCATGTATAGACTAAAAGCTTCTCTTTAATGCTTACTTAATAACAAAAATTACAAGGGCAGGACAAGTTTTGCTTTGCTGAGCTAAAATCTCTGCAAGATAAGGACTTCAATCAGCTAGCTGGATCAATAAAAAGAAATAAATGAATACCTTCATTTTCTTAACAGGAATTTTAAGTGCCTGCTAAAAAAGCAATCTAACAATCCATTTCAAAATATCTTTTAAAATGCTTCATGATTTTTTTACCTATAAGTGTAATTTTCATGTACTGTTCTCAAAATAGACTAGTAATTTAGATATTATACAAGCTGCTTTTAAAAATAAGGTAATTATATATCTTTAAAAAAAAGAATCTGTCGGTATGAAATCATGATAAATGATGATAGCTTCTCAATTAAGGAATTCATTGCTCTTGATAAAAGTCTACCTACACACTTTGTTATGTACACTAATAATAGATAAGGAACTAATCTATATATTCAAATACTTTTCATTTTTCTCTCTAGATCAAATTACAGTAAATAAGAAAACTCTTATTTTAATTTACTATTTTTAAAAGCTTCTTGCAAGAACTTACTCTTTCACTTTTCACGGAACCAGTGACATCATCATCATTTAGGTGGCGCTTGAATTTAGGAGGCATCTTTGTTACTCAAAAAGCTGTTATCCTTTCCCCAACTTTAAAAGGTTGATATATACCACCTTAAAGAGAAAAAAATCATGTTGATAAATTCAACAAATGAAACTTTCAACTGAATCAAAGATTTGACAGAGTAAAATCTGAAAGGTTTAACCTTCATAAAACATTTTAACACTCACCTAATTCTTCCTTTGTCCACTTGAACATAATCTTATGAATAATTTTTTAGAAATTATTTGACTTTCAAAAATTATCCAGTTCTTTCAGATTACACTTAATCCCAAACCCAAATTCATCAGTTTTCAGTCCTTCCAATTTATTTTATTGCTTCTTATTCAGTTGCTAACACGAAGAAGATCAGAAAACAAGGCCCAGAGTTATTTCATATGTACATCAGGGGTTTAGGCTTGATAAAAAGTTACATGGGACCCTTTAACAATTTCATGAAGCCTATACAGAACTCTTTCCAGAATCTTTCAGAACACTGACTGAAAATATATATGTCAGAGTATGAGGAAGGTAAAGTGAAGAAACAGCAAGGACAGAGGCAAGAAGACAAAACGCAAAAGAGAGAAAACCAGACAGCAGAGAAGCAAAGCATCTCAAGAGACCTATAAGCATAATCAGCAAATTTAGAAAGGGGGAAAAGGAGGTCAGATCAGGTTCACAGAAAGAGGCAGAGCCAACACTAGTCTGTAACTGTGCAAAATCCAGAAATTACTGAAAAAAGATGAGATTAAGTCTTAGACAGCACATTAAGAATGGGACCTACTCACAGCATTCAAGGTACAAGAGGAATCAGCAGGATGTAAGCACAAAAATCCCAATTTTAAAAACTAAAACTAAAGATATGATTAATCAGAAGAAAATGCTGAACAAATGATTTAGTCCTATGGACTGATAGGAGTCAGAGATGAACCCAGAAAAAGAGAGCAAGGTAACAAGTCCAAGGGGAATCTCCAAGAAAAGGCCATTCAGGCCAAAAAGACACTAAGAGTATGCAAACAAATGAAACAAGATACAAAATAAAATGTTAAAGAAAACATCAGTTAGGAAATGGAAAATCAGCAGCCTAGAAGAGATGATAGTAAACCTTACCTAAAGGACTCCACTCACTATATGTTTCACAGGGGCTTGCCCATAAAACAAAAAGAAATCATGCTTAAGATATTATTATCCAATCTACTAGAAGCTTTAGCCCCCTCTACCTCCACACCAGCTATTATACCCTAGGAGATGTCTTCCACTCAATCATTTCTTAGTCCTGCCTAGAACTCACATTCTTCTATTTTATTCTTCAATCAATATAATCTACAGCTTCCTAGGCCTCCATCCTAAGATCAACTCAAAGATTAATGAATCTCTTCTGGGATCTTCCATGGCCAGAGAAGGCCCAGATATGCTGCTCTCATTAACCCCTTCAACTCATTCTCCATTCTGCTCTCCTATCCTACACTGGTACTTTGTATACTCCCCCTTCCCAACCAGCTTTCCAATTCCCCATTAAGACTAGGTTCCATAATTGGATTGTAAGTTTTTTGAGAACAAGAATTGTCTTGTTTTCATATGAGACTTAGCACAATACTAAGGAAAGAGTAGGTGTATGGGTTTAATGTTTTATCTGTTTTTTGTTTGTTTGTTGATTTGTTTTTAATGACTAGGAGGAGACAGGATTCAAAGAGAAATAATCTAATAATCATCAAACTACCTAAAAATCATGACTTGAAACCTCCAAATGAAAAGTTCCAGAACAACGTAGTGAAAATTCAAACTTTCCAGGCCAAAGAAAAGAAAATGACAAGTAGCAAAAAAGAAAATTTCTAAGAGTTAGTGTCAGGATTACACCAAACAGAGCAGCTATCATTCTTAAGGTGAAAGCAACTTGGAATTCAATATTCCAGAAAGCAAAAGATTTAGACTTACAACAAAGA
Organism: Sminthopsis crassicaudata; assembly: GCF_048593235.1. Lineage (NCBI taxonomy): Eukaryota > Metazoa > Chordata > Mammalia > Dasyuromorphia > Dasyuridae > Sminthopsis > Sminthopsis crassicaudata. The sequence continues at coordinate 59,611,672 of NC_133620.1, forward strand.
ACAATCTGTTTAATAAAACTGAGTATAAATCTTACAAAGGAAAAGAAATGGAACTTTAAAGGGAAAAAAAGGCTCCCAATCATTCCTGATGAAAAGGCTTGAGCTAAGTGGAAACTTTGAAATACAAACACTAGATCAAAGGATATATCAAAAGGAAAATTCATATGATGATGCAGAATTACAAATTGTTTACATCCTCATGTCTTCAATTGTCATAAATGAAAGGTGAAAAGCCTGGAGGTGGTTCTGTTCTGTTTTGATGATTTTAGAAGAAGAAAATAGGAGGGAAGAAGAAAATATACTCAGGAAAAAAGAAGGGAAGAAAAAGGAACTTACTATCTCACATAATAGGGGTACATGAAATGAACACTATAAAAACAAGAAGAAAAGATTGAGAGGAATAAGTGTCACATGAATCTCACTGTACTCTGAACCACACAAAGAAAGATTGAACACAAACACACAAAGACCATTAAGTTCAAGGAAAATAGAGAAGAAAAACAGCATGATGTGTGGGGAAGGTCATGATAAAAAAAAAAAATTAAAGTAAAGAGAGAGTAAAAATCTATGATCAGGGACAAAGCAAAGGGAAGAGAAGAAAGGCAATGGAGTGAAAACAACTGAAATTATAGATCACCAGTATTAAACACACTCTATTTTTCACCACTTTCTTTGAAAAGAGAAGAGTAAGATAAAGAAAGGAAAAATAACAAGGATATAGGATAAATATACCCAACTGACAAGAACTATATCAAGAAGAACGGGATGGCCTCATCCATAAAATAGAAGATAGCAATATGAATTACAAAGCAGAATGCAATGATATATCATATACAAGAAACACTTGAAACACAAATGTTTATGAAGACTTCAAATAAGGGGTGGAAAGTTATCCTGCTTCAGGAAAATGAAAAAAAAAATCAGGAGAAGCAAATTATTTCTTTAAAACTAATAAAAATAGGATAAAAACCAACATAGAAGAAACTATATTATGCTTAAAGGAACCATAGACAAAGAATCAATAATACATAACATATATGGGCTAAATGACATACTTTCTAAATCCTTAAAAGTTAATCAAATTTTTAAAAATTAAAAATAAAGAATAAATTTTAAAAATTAAAAAAATGTACTCTTTTTCAGATTTAGACAATTCTAAAAAAAGATAAAAAAGAAAAGAAAACAAGGACCTGAATAAAACTTTTAAATTAAAGAGTTTAGGATGATAAATCTCTGGCCAAAACTCTTTGATATTAAAACAAACAAACAAACAAAAAACCACTTAATCAGTAGAACAAATTAGATATATAATATATCAAAACAAATCAACATATTCAGCATTGTGTTTAATAAAATTAAAGCTCACAACCACCGGGACAAGGATTCATTATTTGACCAAAACTTGAGAAAACTGGAAGGCAGTTTCCCAAAAACCAGGGTAGACTAACACCACATAATATATTAGGATATGTTCCAAATAAAGATATAAGGAAAATTCAGATTTATGGATGAGGAAAAGTCTGTGATCAAATAAAGGAGAGAGAAGACAAAATGATTTTGATTATGTAAAATTTAAAGGTTTTTAAGCAAATTAAAATGCACTCAAAATTAAAGGGAAGAAATTAGCCACAAAAATTATCTTTACAGCACTTTTCTCTAATAAAGTTCTCATAAGTAATATATATTTGAAAGAAAAGTTGTACATCATAAGAGATTTACTATTTCGTATACAATTCTATACACACTTTGATGTTTAAGGCCAGAATTTAAAAAAAAAAAAATCAAAAAACAAAAAACAAACTTGTGGTTAAGCAATTTATTTTGAACAATCTAAAGAATTTTTTCCTTGAAAGGGAAGCAGGAATGTGATATATTAAAAAGAGCATTTGTTTTAGTTTCAGAAGACCTGAATGTGAATGTTCTCACTTATACAGAGTAGATGTATACAATTCCCTTAACCTAAATTCAACAACTATCTTTTAAATGCCTACTATGTGTCAGGCATACTAAGCATTGGGGCCAGCATGTTAAAAGTGAAAGCATTTTGTAAACTGCAAAGCATTCTAAGGTATCATTTGTAATAAAAAAGATGTAAATTGCTGTTTGTTTAGACAGATATGGGCTTCATTATAACTTATAAAGAAAACAAGAGATTATTAACAAATCATGAAGTTTATTCTATGTACATGTATATTTAAATCAAAATTCCCATTCTTGTTTAGTGTCCTGTATATAATTCTTTCATATGCAGGACTTCACTTCCACAAAAGGATCTTCTGTATGAACAAGCAATACAAGGAAGTCAGAAAAGGATATGAATCAGGTTACATTTAAAATTCTAAAATGCAAATCTGACTTAAATATGGAACAGACTAAAGCATTTTAATCAAAGACTGGAGGTTGGTTCTGGTTAAAAAGATTTAAAAATGTAAAATTTCAGAATAGTTAATCAATCAGTGCTATTTAATCCCCAAGTCACTCCTTAAAGGAATATTAATTAGTATCTGACTGACAAAGAGTCAAAGGTTCACTGAATGACCTAAATGTTCAGAATCATCAATTAGATCAACAGCACCTATCTCTCTAACTCATAAAAGGATTTAAGTTTGTTTTGTGGGAAGTTTTTAGAAGACTTATTTCATGGAAGCAAGCATTTCAGTGTTCACATGTTCCTAAGTTTATGTGTCAGTGTAACTAGGAAATACTGAATATACCAAAACCCCTTCTCAGTGCCACAATAATAAAAGCATCATAAAATCCAACTATTATTATAAATTAGATGACAGCAGGATTAGGCAATGTAGGCATATGTAGAGAAAAGTAATGAAGGATAATTTTTATTATTACTTCCTATAAATAAATATATACAGATTTTTACTAACAGAAAAGTCTGGATTTTCACAGCTCCAATGGTATCTCACTAAAACATATTTTAATAATTATTGTGTAAGCTGTTACTTAATATTTTTTAAAACTGAAATCTAATGTGTAAAAAACCTGATTTCCATATATTAAATGTGAAATTTAAAAGAAAAAAAAATCTAAACTGAAAGGGACTCTCAAGGCCACTTAGTCCAGCCCATACAAACACACAAATTCTCTTGCACATATCAATATGCACAATACATATACAATATATATTACAATATCCTTGCACCGAGAGATTGAACCTTTTCTTGAACACCAACAAGGAGTACCCCAGTATTCCTCTCATCCATTAATTTAAAATTCTTGGAAAAAAAATTTCTTTGGTGCTGCCTCTCCCCGCCCCCCCCCCCACTTCCTAGCCATTAAAACTGGAAATTGAGTCTTACATACCATTGTGACATAATGAAGGATAGAAAAGAAAAACAATGATCCAGGTGCTCACCACTCTGGCTCCATCCTTGTCCAAAACTACTCTGGAGTAGAATTATGTTAGCTCGATTCCTGCCTATGCCCTCATTAGAAGTCCCTATCTATCCAAAAATGGTCCTATTCCCTTTTCTGACAGAAACCAAACCATCCTGATCCAAGCTGTAAATATTAAATTGATTCCTATTTCTCGGCTCTCTTTCTGAAGTAAAGACAACAGCTGTAAAATGTTGGACTAAGTGCCTTCTCAGTTTCTATGTCCTGCTAAGGAGCCTTTAAAAGATCTCTGCCTCAATTGCTCAGGGTAGAATGTTTTTTGGACATGAGTCCCATTTGATCAACTAGTCCAAATTCTCCACAATTAAAATATTAAAAAACCAATCTCTGTCTTGCCTCAGTTTCTCTGGCATTACCAAAAAAACAAAAACAAAACCAAACAAACAGGAAATGAGGTTAGTCTGAAGTGATCTGTTTTTGATAAAATCATACTGGTTCTATGTAATCACTCTTCCCCTAATCTAGAGGATCACAAATCATTCTCTCTTTAAAAATTGGTTCTAGAATTTTCCAGGAATTGAATTCAAACTCAATGGCTTGTAGACTCCATTCTCTTGATTTATTTGAAAAATCAAGGTGTTTGCTATTTTCTAGTTTTGTAGCTCCCCTTCTTTTTCCCTTGACCTTTCAAATATTTGTGACAGAGATTCAGCAATAACATCTGCTGTATGTTATTGTCATCTTTTCTGTTTTCTTCAGAGGGTTGTCTCCTTAATCATTCCCTCTTAATACCTAATATTGAGGCTCTCCTCAACCTCTGCATCTTTTTGTCATCTTTCAAGTCTCTTTTATAATTAAATCTTCCCTAGACCCCATTATTTCAAGGTATTGTCTAACATGTTTCCTTCATCAAACTTCTACAAAAGCTACCTTTGTTCATTGTCTCTATTTCCTCTCCTATTACAGCTTCCTAAAACTTTTTTTGCAATCTGGCTTTCAACTTTCTTAATGACCAATGATCTCAATTGCTAAGTATGGTAGTATTTATTTGGCCTTCATCTCCTTGATTTCTCTGCTGCAGTGGCAGCATCCTTTCCTCATAAATGGATACTCTCTCTTCTCTAGATTTTTGTAACACTAGTATTGATCTAAGTCTAATTACGTCTCAGTCTCTTTGGCTGGCTTAACATCTATATCATGCTGTCTGTGACCATTTCCCAAGGCTCTGTCCTGTGCTCTATTTTCTTTTTATTGGTTATTTAATCAGCTCCTATGAGAACTGATCTATATATATCTAACTATATATTGATATAGATCTGTATGTCCATTCTCTAATCTCTCTTCTGAACTTGAATCCCCCATCATCACCTATCTTTTGGCCCTTTTAAACTGGATATCCCAGAGTTATCTCATAATTAAAGTATCTAAAATAGAACTTCTCTCTTCCCTCCAAAATTACTCCTCTTTCAAATTTTCATACTGTGCATTGTTGGTGGAGTTGTGAACTAATCCAACCATTCTGGTGAGCAATCTGGAATTATACCCAAAATGTTATCAAACTGTGCATGTCCTTTGATCCAACAGTGCTACTACTGGGCTTATATCCCAAAGAAATACTAAAGAAGGGAAAGGGATCTGTATGTGCAAGAATGTTTGTGGCAGCCCTTTTTGTAGTGGCTAGAAACTGGAAAATGAATGGATGCCCACCAATTGGAAAATGGTTGGGTAAATTGTGGTATATGAATGTTATGGAATATTATTGTTCTGTAAGAAATGACCAGCAGGATAAATACAGAAAGGCTTGAAGAGACTTACATGAACTGATGCTGAGTGAAATGAGCAGAACCAAGAGATCATTAGATACTTCAACAACAGTACTATATGAGGATGTATTCTGATGGAAGTGGATATCTTCGACAAAGAGAAGATCTAACTCAGTTCCAATTGATCAATGATGGACAGAATCAGTCACACCCAGAAAAGGAACGCTGGGAAATAAGTGTAAACTGTTTGCATTTTAGTTTTTCTTCCTAGGTTATTTTTACCTTCTGAATCCAATTCTCCCTGTGCAACAAGAGAACTGTTTGGTTCTGCACACATATATTGTATCTAGGATATACTATAACATATTTAACATGTATAAGACTTCTTGCCATCTAGGAGAGGGGGTGGAGAGAGGGAAGGGAAAAGTTGGAACAGAAGTGAGTGCAAGGGATAATGTTGTAAAAAATTACCCAGGCATATGTTCTGTCAATAAAAAGTTATAATTAAAAAAAATTTTCATACTGTCAAAGATAGCACCATCCTTCCAGTCTATCAAGTTCATAAATCCAGCATTATTCTAGACTACTCATTTTCCCTCATTCCATATATCTCATACATGCCACTATAGAGGGCTCCAAATAGTGGACGAATTCTGGGAACCTGTTGACAATGTTTGGTTTGGCTCCCTACGTCCCTTTGGTGTTCTCACTTTGCCTGAGAAGTCAGGGAGGGCATGAGTGACCACCTGTGTTCTACTTGAAGCAATACTCAGTACAGAGAGGCAATGACATATCAATTTCCGAGTGATGTGATGATATAATGGTTTTCTAGGTGGCACATGCTTAGTGTGCTGTAATGATGTAATCATACTGAGGTATTTATGGGCTAAGAGGACTGGAAATAAAGACTCTCCATCTTTGACCATCCTCAAGAGTCTTCTGCCTCCTTCACTCCTCCACTAAGACCAAGGCTGGTCCAGAAATCCTCCAGAGAGCTAGTCTGGACACTACGTGTCATCTCTTGCCATTTCTGTCTCTTCCATCTGTTCACAGACGCTGCTTTAATTTGAGTTCTTATTACCTCTTGGCTAGACAATTACAATGGCTTCATAATTGGTCTTACTAACTCAAGTTTCTCCCCACAGAATCCATCCTCCAAACGACTGACAAAGTGATTTTCCTTAAAGGATGGTGCAGTCATGTTAATCCCCTACTCAATTAATTCCATTGCCTCTAGAATCCAATAAAAGCTCCTCTGTTAAGGTTTAAAAGCCTTTCACAACCTGATCCTTACCAATCTTTCCAGTCTCACTATAAATTACTCCCCACCCCTTGCATTATATGATCTAGTCAAAACATCCTCCTCTCCATTCCTCAGAGACAATGCCTCATCTCCTACCTCTGGGCCTTTGCATTAGTCATCCTCCAATGCCTAGACTATATTCCTTGTCCTCCTCCCATATCATAGAATGGTTGGCTTTTTAAAGTTTCAGTTCCAGCTCCACTTTCTACATGAACCTATTCCTAATCCTCCCAAATACTATTACTATCCTTCTTTAATAACCTTGTGTTTATTCTGTTCATACATCCATCTATCTTATCTATCTGTACCAGTTTTGTCTCTGGTTAGTATGTAAACTACTTGAGAGTTGGGATTATTTCATTTTCTGGAGGCAGCTACATGCCACAATGGATAAATTACCAGCCCTGGAATCAGAAGGACCTAAATTTAAATCTGGCTTCAGATATTTAACATACCTAGCTATGTGGCCCTGGGCAAGTCCTTAAACCCAATTGTTTCTCACAAAAAGTTATTTAAATCTCCAATAACTAGCACAGTTCTGGATAACACAATAGGTACTTAATAAATGCTTGATTGATTGGTGAGCAGCCTAACCCAATATAAAGGGAAGTGGTTAAAAGTAACCAATTCCAATAATTTAGATGTTTAATATTAAGAGAATCTAATGAGGCCAATGATCTTTTATAAAACATTGACCTGGGATGCAAATGTTTAACACAGAAAATCCCTGCATCATTCTCATTTCTCTTTCCTTTAGAGCTGTTTGCTAGGTCATCAGTTATCATTTCAACACAGCTACCTAATCGATCAGTTGAAAGATCAAAAGAGAAAATCATTCCATAAATTGTCTTGTCTACAAATACCAAATGAATGGTTTGAGTGATTTACACTAAAATGACTAAATTTTGGTACTTAGACTATATGTCTAATTTATACTTTATACAAGTATAACCTTTAAGATACAACTTCCTTGCAGATTATAAGTGTCTTGTACAAGGAAATGTATTGTTCATCTTTGAACCCATAGAGCTCCTACCTTGTTTTGCACAATTAGTCAATCAAATATTTGTCGAATTTATTTTCCATGGCCAAAAGATGCCCTTGGTTCCACAAAGGTAAGAAATTCTGTGCTCTAACCATTGACTTTGTTTTTCCTATTTTTTTCTTTCCCCTTCTCAACTTCTTTAATAGCTCTCACGTCAGAGACAATTAGTATTGAACATTTAAGGCCATAAACCTAGTTTAACTTGCAGAGAATAGTGTAATAATGCTTCACTTTAATTCATAAACTATGATAGCAAATATGGCAGACTATTACGAATTTGTAATCAGACTGAGTTCAAAGCCCAATTCAATCTTTGAAATCCATAAACAGTGATTGAGTATTTAATATAGGCAGGCAGATAGCATCGTATATAGAGCACTCGACATAGTCAAGAAGACTCATCTTTCTGAATTCAAATCTGACCTCAGATACTCATGAGCTGTAGGCAGCTGTAAAGAGCTGAAACTCTTGAGTCAATGAACTGGGCTAAGACAATTGAGCACTTGAGGCTAATTACTGACTGGACAATACTCTATAGGAATATGCTTGGAAAATGGCCCTTCCCACTATCCTGTGCTGGCCCAATGGTTTGGTGTATACAGAGAATTGTGAGAGGGACTAGGAGGTGCAGGGAGACTAGCCAGACTCACTCTAGTCAGGAGAGGAAGAGGTGAGGTCTTGGAGATTCTACCTAGCTATTCCCTTCTCTTCTACCACTAAAGACCAAGAATAAAGACTTTTGCTTATTCTGACTCTGGCTGATTCTAACGTATCCAGGGTGCTAACGCAGTAGCCACAGTCCTGGGCAAGTCACTTAACCCTGTTTGCCTCAGTTTCTTCATCTGTAAAATTAGTTAGAAAAGGAAATGACAAACCACTTCAATATCTTTGCCAAGAAAACCCCAAATAGGATCACAGGGAATCAGACGTGATTGAAAATGACTGAATAAGAAGAAGAAAATGCTGTGTCCCTGATACTATGATTGGGGAAAGGTTACCAAAAAAAAGAAACAGCTTTCTGTCAGTAAATCAACAAGCATTCATAAAGTGCTTACCATGTATCAGATACTATGCCAAACTTCTCAAAGAAATCAGTCTGAGTGGACAGAGCACCATCCCTGAAGTCAGGAGGGCCTGAGTTGAAATCAGATCTCAGACACTTAACACTTCTAGCTGTGTGACCCTGGGCAAGTCACCTAACACTAACTGCCTCAGCAAAAAGAAAGAGAGAGAGAGAGAGAGAGAGAGAGAGAGAGAGAGAGAGAGAGAGAGAGAGAGAGAGAGAGAGAGAGATCAGTCAGAGAAAGTAACATGTAAACAAAAAAGCAAATAGAAAACATATACAAAGTAAATAAGAGAGACATAAAAGGAGATACACTAACAGCTGAGATGGGAGGAAGGATAGGTAAAGCTAAGTAAGGTAGGATGGTCCTTGGGCTGAATTTAGAAAGAAGAAATCCAAAGATTTTAAGAGGCAATGTAAGGGACAGAGGATGAAAGAGTGTAGTGTGTCCAGGGATTACTGGCAAGTAATGTGTGCAAAGGCAGAGCCTGATGGAATTGGGGGGATGAGGAACAGAAAGTGGTCAGTATGGTTGAAATGTAAGAGTGTCAGTTGTGCTACTTAATCACAGTTCAGCAAGTCACTTAACCTCCCCTGCTTCAACTTCCTCTTTCCAAAAATGAAAATACTGGACTAGAAACTCTGGGCTAACTTCATATAATTTGAATTTGCATCAGTAACATGTCACTCCTTTTTGGGTAAAGAAATAGATTTTAAAACCTGGTATTTTGAGATTTCATCAAACGGTGGGGGTGGAGGGGGCTATTAGATAAAGTTTGGCGATTCATAGACATCCAACTTGTCAAATCTTAAACATGGCAAAGAACTCATTTTGACCCTCAAGTCCCTAGAATACAACATTTTAATAAAACTTCGCGGTTAATCAGCCGGACTAAGAAGCAGATCAGGATACCTAGGAATTGTCCATCTCTTGGAGCCAGGACCTCCTCCTCTACAAAATAAAGGGTGGGAATGGACCAGCTCCACCTTCCTTTCAATCACTAACTTCGGCTCTGGGATAAGTGCTCGAGTAAAACCTTCCCTCTTTCTCCTCCCACGCCAATCTTTGTTTCTACTTCCCAGAAACGCAATCAAGAAACGAGGGCAGGTGAGTAATTTACAAAGCAGCCAAAGAGGGACACATCCGGGCCAAAGAGTGACACGGAATAAGAGCTGGCCCATTATTCCTAAGGCAAGTAAAGGAGCGCAGTGGAATCGCCGAGTCCAGATTTTGCCTTGCCCTGAGACTCAGGGCCAAACGCTTACTTTCTTTCCATCTCAGTTTCCTTGTCTGTAAAATGGGATAGTAACAGCATCTCCCTCAATGAGTATCATCCGAGATGATGTCAGTAGGGCGCTTTGCAAAAATGGTAGATGAATGCTCGCTGTTCACCTTCCACAATGGGTTCAGATCCCCCGGGTGAGGGAGCGTCCTCCACCAAAGCAGATGGGTTTATTCCCAGCTTCAGAGAGAAATCAGTCAGTCGGTCGGTCGGTCACAGAGCATTTATTTAGTGCCTACTGTGTGCCAGGCACCGCTAAGCGCCAGGCAAAAGGAGCTCACAAACCACTAAGTAACTGACTAACCACGGACAGGAAAAGCTGGAGCTCCTCGGGAGTGATGGAATTCTGGAATTCTTAATAACATTAACTAAAAGTTCCGCCTGGATGTCAGCCCCGAGAGTCCCCCAAGTCTTCGAGCAGGTCAAACGACTGAGGCGCACGGGGTTCATTCGGGGGTCTCATGTTGCTGGCTTCACTTAATTGGCTCCGGCGCTCTGCCCACCTCACCAGATGCCCGCCTACTTCATAGCCCAGAAGATGCTGTGGACTCCAGCGCCGCTGCCCCCTCCGCGGGGGAGCCCAGCCACCTGTCCTCCCCTCCCCCCCCAGCCCGAGACCATCCCCTCTGCCCCGGGCCCTCCCCGCGGCCCGATCACGGTCCCCGCGCCGCCCCCGCCCCAAGCCGGGCGAGTGTCCGTCCCGCCGGAGTCGGCCCGCCGGGGACACACTGGCCGTTGGGGCCGGCGTTTGTTCCGTCCGCAGTGACCCTCCCGACCCGCCACCCGCGGACCGAGCCGGGGGCTCCCCCGCTACCTGAGCGTCCGCCGAGACTTGCGGCGCCCTTCGGTGCCGGGCCAGGCAGGGCTGGGCCCGCCCGGGAAGAACTGGGCGGGGGGAGGGAAGGGGAGGAAGGAAGAAGGAAGGAGGAAGGGGACGAGGGGGAGGGGGAAATGGCCGCGGGCGCTGACCCAGCGTCAGCCGCTCCGCTCCTCCGCCGACCGCTCGGACCAGCGAGCATCCAGGCGCTCGGCGCTCCTCCGCAGGGCCGCCTGAAGGGGGGTGGGGGGAGGGAAGGCAGCGAAGGGGGCGGAGCTACTGCAACGCAGGCGGCGGCGATCGCCGAGCGGATCGATGAGCTCCGAGTCCAGTCCCGGAGGCCCGGGTGCTGCTCTCTGCTGCCCCGCCTCCACCGCGTAAAATGCCCAGATAGGGAGCACTGAGCCGCTGGGTCCTTTTACCTCCACCCTCTCTCTCTTCCTATTTCCACTGCTCTGCACTTGCGATCAATTGGGGGGATTGCAGTTTGTGGGAGGTGGGCCATCCTCCCCCTTCCCCACTGAGCGCTGGTTAACGAAGGGGGATGATGATGATGATGCTGGTAGGGGGAGTGGGAAGAGTTGCAGGACTGGACCAGATCACAAATTCAAGGGCACTGGAGATTCTCCCCCCTCCCCCATCCCCATCCCTCTACGGGAGGTGGGGAGAGAAAAAGTCTAGTGTCTGCATTAGGAGTTTTGGAGATTCGTTTTGGAAAACGGAAGTCCCTCAAACACAATTTGCCCCGGTGACTTTTTCCCCACCTCTTTGGAGACTTCGCCCCGTTTTTATGTGGTGGCTGAGCCCGTCTCCCCAACTACCTTCATCTTACGCCAGAATTCATTCATTAACGATGATCGTAGTGCTTTAATATTAGTCTACATTTGTGGCGTCTCATTCCAGTCTACATATTATCGTATTAATTTGTTGTGACTATACAGTCGTTGTTTTACCCATTATGTCCTTTCGTATTTACTTTTGGACCTTTGTTAGTTTTTATTTTATTATTTTGAATCATCCTGTTCACTCCCTCTTATCTGTGATAAGTGTTTTATAAAGTGTAACCTATGACCTTTAAACCCGTGAACTTAAAAAAAAAGCTTCATAACTGTATTTTCACATAATTGGCTTCTTTTTAAAAGGCAAAATACGGCATAGTAGGTGTCACCTCCTGTAAAAGCAGGTACATTATATCAGATAAAAAGAGAAGAAGGAATAAAATTTACAACTCAAAACTTAAAAAAAAACTAATGTTAAAAATTATTTTATATGTAACTACGGGAAAATAAAACATTATCTTTTTAAAAGGAAGAAGAAAAAGTAGCTACAGTAGTGCTGAATCTGGCATCAGGAAAGACCTAAATTCAAATTCAGCTTCAGTAATTTACTAGCTGTGTAACACTGGGCGAGTCATCAAACTCATCTGCCTCAGCTTCCTCAACTGTAAAATGGGGTAATAATAATCTCCCAAAATTATTGTTATAAGCAAATGAGATAATATTTGCAGAGTTGTTAGCACAGTACTTGGCACATAGTGGACAATAAATGCTTGTTTGCTTTCTTTTTTTGTAATTATGTAATCTAAGAAAATATTCTAAGAAGACATCTATGCTATAGATGTCCCTAGACTGCCAAATGAGTCCATGACATTTACAAAAAAATAAATAAGATCTGTCTTACCAATTCCAATAGACTTGAAATGGAGAGAGCCTCTGCATCCAGAAAGGGGATTGTAGGGATTGAATGTGGATCACAACACAGTATTTTCCCTTTTTTTTTTTTTTTTTTTTTTTGGTTTGCTTGTTTTGTGTTTTTTCTTTTCTCATTTTTTTTTGGTTTGATCTGACTTTTCTTATGCAGCATAATAATTGTGGAAATATATAAAGAATTTTTGAACATGTTTAACATCTATTGGATTACTTGCTGTTGAGGAGAGGGGTGGAAGGAGCAAAGGGAAAATTTGGACCACAGGGTTTTGCAAGCAGGAATTATATAAAAATTATAAAGATATCAAAATTATATGTAAAAACTATACTTGTATTTTGAAAATAAAAAGCTAGTATTAAAAATAAATGAGTAAATAAATATATATATATATTTTTAAAAGAATGTCTTACACAGGCACAGCTAGGTAGCACATTGGATATAGAGGCACTGGCCCTGGAGTCAGAAAAACCTGAATTCAAATCTAACTTTAGAGACTTACTAGTTAGGTGCCCCAGTCACTTAATCCTGATTGCCTCCAAAATAAAGAAAAGAAAGGAAAGGAATGCCTTATACAAAGGAATACTTTACAGAACAATTTGTTCTAAGATTTCCATATAAATGATTTTATTTGATCCTGAAGTAGGTAGGACAGGAATTATGAGCCCCATTTTATAGACAGTAACTGCACATCTGTAAGGTTAAGTAACTTTAAGAGTACAAAACTAATGAGATAAGATTTGAATTCCATCTATACTATGCACTACTTCCATTATACCAATTTTTTTTTTTTTTTTGTCTTTTGATTAGAACCTGTGATTTCATTGATGCTGGGAACTTCCAGTCAGCAACCTACCCATCAGAGTTACTGGGGTCAACTAGATGTTGACTGATCTATGCATCTTGTCAGTATGTATTAGAGATTGTACGTGAACCCAGGTTTTCCAGCTCAGAGGCCTTCTGCCATTCTGCCCCTCACGTCAAAGATTTAAAATAAAGAAGTGAAAACAACAATAGTAGTTCAAATAATAGAAAAGAGGAAAAGCTGGAAGGAAAAAAAAAAAAAAAAAAGCCCTAAGAACAGCAAATAGGTAAGAAGACTAGCAGCCCGTAACAGTTCTAATCTTACAGAATCCCATTCTTCTCAAACCTTCATCTAGATCTATCAACCACCTTCTTATACTTGGTTATAAAGTATGTGATATAATGTAAAACAAGGAACTTTGTTCACCTGGAGGATGCCTGTTTGTCTATTCCCCATGTTTACATATAAATATACAACTATTCTTACTATCAATAAAATCTTGGTTATTTGTGGAATGGCACAAACCCCATCTCCAGTTGTTAGCATTCTGCATGAAACCTTCCCTCACTGATCTAGCTCCGACCTCCCAAAATTAACATGGATTTGTTTTTTACTTTGTATATGCTTACATATCTTAACTCTTGATAGAATATAATAAGATATTTTGTATCTACTTATATTTATCTCCCTCGATAGAAAATCAGTTGCTTAACATCAATGACTGTTTTCCTGTTTTCATGTTTTAAATGCCTAATACTGTGCTTGGCATGTAGAGAGTGCTTAATAATTTTTAAAAATTAAATCCATAACCTCAAGCAAGTTTTTCAACTCTTCTGTAAACCTATTTTGTCTTTAGTAAAATTGGGATATCTTATCCAGTTTATAGGACTCTTGTTGTATATGAAATAAGAAAGTATTTGTCTTTACAAAAGCAAAGATGAAACGTAGTATACCTCACTTATTATTACTATGGCACTTATTAAATGCTTATTATGTGAAGAATTTATATTATTATTTTTTAAAATGCCTATAATAGGCCTGGATCTTTCTCCTTGGAATCTTTCTTCAGAACCATATTTTTTTATGTGATTTTTTTTTTTTTTTTACCAAGTACATGTAAAAACAATTTTAAACTTCATTTAAAAAATATTTTGAATTCCACATTATTTCCTTCCCTTCTTCCCTCCCCCCATTCCCTCCCTGAGACAGTAAGCAATTTGATACAGTTTATATGTGTAATCATGCAAAACATTTCCATATGAGGCACATTGTGAAAGGAAACAGACACAATAAAAAACCTCCACAAAAAAAAGTAAGGTGAAAAATAGTGTGCTTCAATTTGTATTCAGACTTCATCAATTCTTTGACTGTGAACGGTATTTTTCATGATGAGTCCTTTGGGATTGTCTTAGATTTAGTATTGCTGAGAATAGTTCAATTATTCACAATTGATCATTGTATAATATTGTTTCTGGGTACAGTGTTCTCTTGGTTCTGCTCACTTCACTTTGTATCAGTTCATGTAAGTTTTTCCAGGTTTTTTTTTAGAAATCTGCTGTCTTGTCATTTCTTATAATATATTAGTCTTCCATTACAATCATATACCATAACTTGTTCAGCCATTCCCCAATTGAACAGCCTTTCAATTTCCAATTCTTTGCCACCATTAAAAGAGCTGCTATAAATATTTTTGTACAAAGAGATTCTTTTCCAGATTTCAAAGAAACCTAGACTTACATTACCTGACATTGATTGAAGTACGCAGAACCAGGCATTGTGTATAGTAATAGCAACATTATATAATAATCAACTTTAATAGACTTAGCTCTTCTCAGCAATGCAATGATCTAAGATAATTCCAAAAGATTTTTGATGGAAAATGCTATCCTCATCCAGAGATATAACTATGGAGTCTGAATAGAGATTGAAACATACTATTTTCATTATTTTTTTTTTCTTTCTCATGGTTTTTCCCCATTGTTGTGATTCTTCTTTCACAACATAACCAATGTATTTGTTCATGTATAACTTATATAAGATGCTTGCTGACTTAGGGAGGGGTGAAGAAAGGGAGAGAGAAAAAAATTGGAAATAAAAACTTACAAAAGGAAATGTAAACTAAAAAGAAAAAAAATTTTAAAAAGGTCCTTTTCCTTTTTAAAAATTTCTTTGGAATATAGATCTAGTAGTGGTATTGCTGGATCAAAGAGTATGCAAAGCTTTAAAACTTTTTAGGTATAGCAGAAGTGTATTTTAAATATTAATTTAATATATTTAAATATAAATTTACTAATTAATTAAAAATTAATTTAACTATTAAATAAATATTATTATTATTATTATTTTGTTTGAGTATATTGGTCAAAAGAATTTTAAGAGTTTTCAAAAAGCCAAAAGTCATAGCAACACTATCACCAAATACATAAATTATTCTGTGATATAATTTGTTAGTGTCTCCTGACTAAATGTAAGAAAAACTCATAGTGGAGTCAAAGACCATACTTGCCACTACAATCAGTGTAATTATTCTTACATTAATTTGGACTTTCAGTATCTTTCATATTAAACTTATCCAGATGAGACTAATGATTTGTTCTTTCAGAATAACATCATTAGGTAAATCTTTAAACCTTGTCAAGCTCTATATATTGTTATTAATAGTATGACTAATGAGATTTTTGACAGAACAGGTACAAATTCTCTTTCCTGTCTGGCTGTAGTAGAGTGTAGGGGAAAGGAATCCTATAAACCTCCAAGAATGACCTCCACACTGGGAAAGTGCCAAGTGGCTTATAGGTGCCTGACTATACAAGTACACCACTGAATAACAAAGTAATTTTTATTGGAAAATAGCTTTTCTATTGTATCTGTCCATTCTCCTTATTTTAAGTGAAGGAATATTAGAGTTAGCTGTGACTTATGAACTCAAAAAAGTTAGAACAGTAAGCTACTAGAAGTTAGGAAAGCAGATTCCATATTGGACTGAATGATCAATTTTTTTTTTTTCTTTTTAGATTTTGTTTTTGAGAAGGGGGAACATTGTTAAAAGAAATTTAAGATAAAAGAAATGAGGAGAGAAATGAGAAAGAGATAACAGGGAAATGATTAAAGTGTAGAGAAAATATATTTTGCCACATAAATGATGAGACTGAGAGAAAACTGTATTGAATTCCTTGCTGGGGCTTTTTGATTTTTATTCTTGAGGAAGACACTTATTAATACTTAATTCCATTTTCCTGTCTTAAATACATGGAAAATCATAAGTGACAAGTGTGAGATCGGGGATAGAGCATTGGACTGGCAGTCATGAGGCTTAGTTCTATTATCTTAATATGTGACCTTGGATTAGCTTTTCACTTATTCACCTCTGCATAAGGAGGTGATTATACAATAATACCTCTGCTTTCCCTTTCATTTTTAAAATTCTGTGATTATAATCTCTGCCCATTATTTTCCAGAGTTATTATTACAGGGCTTAGTAAACAAGTTTGTTTGCAAAATATCCCATTAATTCTCACATGAAAAGTTTCAGTTTAGTATTAAATATATCTTATTTATATAGTAATTTGTATTGTTTTCTGTATCACTGTTTCATTAAGTTAAATGTCAAAGATAAACTGTAGCCATTTGTAGCCATTATTTTCATTTGAACAAGACAAAACTGAGTAGCATTATCTATTTCAGAAATATTTGATTTTGCAAAAGGATAGGGTAAAAGAAAGATGTATTTTTACTTTTTTTTTTTTTAACCTTAATCTTGAGTCTCATCAGATAATGTAATGGAATAGTTACTAGATGAGGCACTGTGCTTTGATAATATGCCCTTATCTTACATATCCATTTATGCCTTTGGCATAAATAGCCTTTTAACAAGATTCTGTATTCCTTAGAGGCTCTTAACTTTCTGCTTTATCCTCACATCAAGGAAAAGTCAAAAGAGTCACATTTATAACAATGAACTCAAGTACATCACTGAATAACAAAGTAATTTTTATTGGAAAATAGCTTTGTGCAACCCAGGAATCCATTTCAAACAAAATAAATGTAGCTAAAATAAGAAGCTGGCAATTGATTTTTTAAAAACTGCATTTTTTTTGTTTATTGCAAATTTCATTGGTGTTTCCAGTGGTGGAATTTATTCCAATGAATAACTTCAAGCAATATCATTAGCTGGTTTGCAAATTGTAGTTTAAAGACAGTTGCATCAAGACTTCTAATAAAAGTTTGATATTCAAGATATATAGGAAATTTGTCATAAAATTTAAATAATGGGTTTTTTGCTACCTTTTGTTTTTACATCACCTACATTTCCCCTTATTCCTCATCTTTCTACTCCCCAAAACTCATTTTTAATAACAAATTCTTTTTTTGAAAAAGAATGAATATTTTAATAGAAAAAATGTAATCTCTCAACGTTTTTGAAACTACTGTGTATTATTAATAACAAGAGAAATGCAAATTCCAACTGAAATTTTACCCTTTACTTATGTTAGAATTTTTCTGGAAATACCATGTCCTGTTGGTATATAACCCCTTCTAGAAAATAATTTGAAATTATATTTTTTAAAAAAGTCATTAAGCTCTTCAGATTTTGATTAAGCAATCCTACTGTAGATGTATTAAGGAAGTCAAAGACAGAAAAAAAAAAAGGTGTATGTGTATACATGCATATATATATATGTACATATATATATCTTAGTGTGCATATCTATACAGACACACATATATGTATGTGTGTGTACATATATACACTAATCAGCATCTTGTGGTAGCAAAAAAAACTGGAAACAAAGTGAATCAATAGGGAAATGAAGGAACCAAGTGTGGTATATAAGAATGAAATGGAATATTTTGTAAGAAATGAAAAATGTGAGCAATTTAGAGAAACATAGAAGAAGGTTTGACCTATTTCAAAGAGCCAGAAGAAAAAGACACAATATATGCTTGTCTTGTGTATATAAAATATATCCAAAAATATATTACAATTATGTAAATGAATATAACATTAAGAGGAAGTTGTACAGAGATTAATTGCATTGACTCATTTTGGTACTAGAGAGCAGATGATGACACATCATTTCCTCTTCTTGATGTGATAGAGGGTTACAGCAACAAAATATTGTATGTCACTATAAAGAGAGCTGCTTTGTTAGTGACTTTTTCTTTGTTATAAGGATTCAATGGGAAATAACTACTATAAAAATAAGAAACATAAATAATACTAATTCTTTCCATTCATTATTTTTATCTAGTAATACATTCACATTTCTCTGCTCTACTGGATTTCTTTAAACCATTAATAATTTTTCTTTGCTATTTTTTTTTTCAGTAAAACTAATTGGACATCTAGCCTTTTTTTGAAAGTTGCTTCTAACTATTTTCTAAAAGAAACTTGATAATTTTCCCAATGATTTATCTAGGAAACTGAAAGGACTTGTAGCTTACTCTTTTTGCAAAACCTGGCGTTGTTAGAATGCCTTTAAGCAAGTCATTTTGGTAGTGTCCATTCTGCCTCATTTCCCCCTTAGGAGGATGATAATACAATTACCAACTTCATTGTACAGTATGATGAGAATGATTTTTTTTTAAGTTTGTGCTTTGAATTACTTAGAAAAATAACCCTTCAGAAGCACAAGTGCTTTGAACCTGTTTCCCTTAACTTAGATAAATGAACCTGTTTTCCTTAACATAGTTCATGGGAAAAGTAGCCTCTACTAAATCAGTAGGAGGAATATTTTCTATCTGTGGGTATACAAATAAGAGTAGAAAAAGTCTTCCTAAATACATGAAGTTCTGTGTGCATATATGTGTGGTCTAGGGTTATGCATTATTTCAAACACAAAAATGAAAGGACAGGTCAGAAGCCAGCCAGCACTTTTGCACCATGCTATAGTAGTTAGTGTGATGCTATTACAGTCAAAAAAGCTCTAATTTTGAATCCCATAAACAGCACTTACCAGCTATGTGCATTTGAATAAGTCTCAAACTATCTCATCAGAATAATATCTCAGAAGGTTGTTTGAATGGTTATATCAGATCAAAGGTGAGAAAAGTAAAGTATTTTGCAAACATTAATATGCCATGTAAATTTCATTTGTCATTATTTTTATTATTTCAAGTCTATATTGTAGCTGTTGCTATAGGGCCTTACTTATTGTTTGTTCTGAACTTCAAAGATACCCCCCAAAAATCAAATATTTCCTTATACCAAGCAGAACAGAAAAAGAGAATTATATGACAAACTGAATTTTTCTTTTGTACAGTTTGCTTTTTTAAAAATAGTATTTTATTTTTCCAATACATGCAAAGATAAGTGTTCAACATTTACCTTTGCAAAACTTGTGTTCCACTATGCCCAAAAAGTTATCAAACTGTGCATACCCTTTGCCCCAGCATTGCTGTTATTGGGCTTATATCCCAAAGAAATACTAAAGAGCTGAAAGGGACCTGTATGTGCCAAAATGTTTGTGGCAGCCCTTTTCGTAGTGGCTAGAAACTGGAAGATGAATGGATGTCCATCAATTGGAGAATGGTTGGGTAAATTATGGTATATGAAGGTTATGGAATATTATTGTTCTATAAGCAATGACCAGCAGGAGGAATACAGAGAGGCTTGGAGAGACTTACATCAACTAATGCTGAGTGAAATGAATAGAACCACAAGATCGCTGTACACTTCAATGTTGTATGAAGATGTATTCTGATGGAAGTGAATATCTTCAACATAAAGAAGATCCAACTCACTTCCAGTTGATCAATGATGGACAGAAACAACTACACCCAGAGAAGGAACACTGGGAAGTGAATGTAAATTGTTAGCACTACTGTCTATCTACCCAAGTTACTTATACCTTCGGAATCTAATAATTAATGTGCAACAAGAAAATGGTATTTACACACATATACTGTATCTAGGTTATATTGTAACATATGTAAAATGTATGGGATTGCCTGCCATGGGGGGGGGGGAGGGAGTAGAGGGAGGAGAGGGATAATTTGGAAAAATGAATACAAGGGATAATATTATAAAAAAAATTACTCATGCATATATACTGTGGAAAAAAATTCTAAATAAATAAAAAAATAAAACTAAATAAAAATAAATAAAAAAAACAAAACTTGTGTTCCAAAATTGTGTTCTCCTTCTCCTCCCAACTTTCCCTTCCTTAAGACAACAAGCAATCCAATATAGGTTAAACATGTACAATTTTTCTAAACATATTTCCGTATTTGTTATTATGTGCAAAAAAAAAAAAAAAAAAAGACCAAACAGGGAAAAAACACAAGACAGAAAAAAAGCAAGTAAACAACAACAAAGGTGAAAAACCTATGTTTTGAATCCTCATTCAGGCTCCATAGTTCTTTCTCTGGATGCAGATGACACTTTCTATCACAAGTCTATTGGAATGACCTTGAATCATCTCATTGTTGAAAAGAGCCACATCCATCACAATTGATCCTCACAATTTTCTTATTGTGTTCAACATTCTTTTGGTTCTGCTCACTTCACTAAGCATCAGTTCATATAAATCTCTCCAGGCCTTTCTGAAATCAGCCTGCTCATCATTTTTTTTTACAGAACATAATATTCCATTATATTCATATACCATAACTTATTCAGCTATTTCCCAACTGAGATATATTCACTCAATTTCCAGTTCCTTGCCAATACAAAAAGGATGGCTACAAACCTTTTTTTGCACATGTGGGTCCTTTTTCCTTTTTTATGATCTCTTTGGGATACAAACCCAATAAAGACCCTGATGAATCAAAGTTGCATACACAGTTTAATAGCCTTTTGGCTATAGTTCCAAATTGCTCTCCAGAATGGTTGGACCCCATCACAATTCCACCAACAATGCATTAGTATGCTAGTTTTCCTATATTCCCTCCAACATTCATCATCTTTTTCTGTCATCTTAGCCAATTTGAAAGGTATGAAGTATGTACAGTTTGCTTTTTTAAGATTTATAATTCATTATTTTCAATGCTGAACTCTTGTCTATATTTCCTTCTTCTGAACTTGTTTCCTTCTGCACATTTTTACACACTTCAGTGATCATTTCTTTTTTTCTTCGGTCAACACTATCTCAAGCTTTCCATTGTCTTATAAAGTGGGGGGAAAAAGAAGAAAAACAAAAGTTTGTTGTTACAGTATAGTCAAGTGAAACAAAATATACATTATTCCCCATGTGCAAAAAGCTATGTCTCATTCTGCACCTTGAGTCCTCAGTAAGGAGGTAATCAGTATGCTTCATCAGTGGTCCTCTGAAATCAGGATTGGTCATTACAATGATTAAGGTTCTTTAATTTTCCCAGGATCTTTTTCTTTAAATGTTGCTGCTATCTCTGTATAAGTTTTTTCTTGTGGTTCTACTCACTTCACTTTGCTTCATTTCATATAAATCTTCCTCTGAATTATTGAAATTGCCAGTTTTTGTCATTTCTTCTAAAGCAGTAATGTTCTATTACATTCATATAACATGTTTGTTCAGCCATTTCCCCATGTAATGGGTACTCCCCTTAGTTTCTAGTTCTTTGCCACCAATATAAGAGCTAATACAATTTTTATTCTTATCAGTCCTTTTCTGCTTCCCTTGATATCTTTCCAGACTAGGCCTAGTAGTGGTTTCAGTGGAGTATGCCCAATTTTATGGACTTGGTATGTGTATATAGTTTTGGGATGCTTTCCAGAATAGAAAACCATTCTTGTTTTCTAAACAAATGGACTAATCTATAGCTCAATCTGTCCGGTTTCCCTGAAACCCTTCAACAATGATTTTCTTTGTTTTTAAAATAAATTTTGCCAATCTACAAAGTATGAGTGGGAACTTCAGAACAGACCCTTTTTTCTTCATTCTAGAGAAGAAAAAGGAAGAGGAGGAGGAGATAAAGAAGATGAGAGAAAGGGGAAAAAGAAGGAAGACAAAAGAAAGGGAGGAAAAAATAAATGGAAGGAAGGAAGAGAAGAAAGGAGAAAGAAAGAGAAGAGAAAAGAGAAGGAGGGAGGAAGAAAGAAAAAAGGAAGAAAAAGAAAGTTATAGAAAGAAAAAAGAAAATGATACCTAGGGATTTTTTTATCCAGTTAGTACTTCTCCTGAACCTTCCTCACCTGAGAAAGTAAGACTGAATGGATGGCAGGATTCATTGGAGTATTTGAGGAAGAAAGATCTCACCCCCTGAAATACCAGTTTGAGATCACAGCTCTGAAGATCTCGATAAAATTGCCATGGGAAGGAGGAACAGAACAAAGCAAGAGAAATAGCTGTCTAATTGTATCCTAAATTCTATTGTTTCTACTGTGCTAGAAGACTGCAAATGTTGTCAACACTAAACTTGGTACCATTAGGCAAAGCCCTTCCCAAGAAGGCAAATTACATATATCTTCCTGTGTACAAACAGGACAAAGCCCATTATCACTCATAGTAAGAAGTGAGCAAGAGTGTGAACTGGGCCATAGTTTCTTTCAGTCAACTTTATTCATGGTGATATTTTACTTCCTGCATGATTTTCTTGAACCATAGGTTATGTTGCCAAATAATTTTTTAAATTTAATTGTGTCTATTAATGAAAGATGGAAAACAAAACCAAGTGCAGTCATCTCCATTTATCACACATGTTGGATGGACCCTTCACTCGCATACACACAATGTTTCCTTTGCCGTAACAATGACCATTCGTCACTTCTCCATTCACATATCCTCCTCCCAGGCTGTTTTTAAGAACACTACTTATGCTGCATCCCATATCCAGATGTTGTCTCACAAAAGAATCACCTCTGAGCTGGTTTCCCCTGGCTCTTATGACTTTACTAGTGAATGCATCCATTCTTCCTCTTGCAGTAGAGTACAAGAAAAGTTCAATGTACCTGTGTTGCATATAGGTTTTCTCCTTCACCATGGCGGCCACTGCATCCTCATGTGTCATAAAATCAACATCAGCTTCTCCAGTTGCCTTCCCATCTTGCCCAATTTCAATGTGCACTCTCAAGGGACAGAGTGGTGAAAAGAAATGGTAAATGTCATTCACAGTTGCTTTATAAGGTAGTCCTCTCATGTGTACCCAGTGGTGGCAAGTTGCATTGTGAAAGATGAAATTTCCATATCTGTTATCAGCTGTCCTCCTGGTACTGATGTTGACATCAATGTTGTGGTTATCACTGGATCTATTTTTGCAATCATAGTTTCCATATACCCTCTCACAGACTCTTGGTCTTATTCCCTTATCAGAACCTTCTCCCCTTATGGTTTTAAGCCTCAATCCAAGACCTTGCCTATCATAAGGGCCTGGTCTCTGTCTGACCATGAATGCCTGAAAGGGTCCCCAATGAGTGGGTATTTGTATTGAGCCAGGCTTGAGATTTCCCAGATGGCTAGGAGCTGCTCTTCCTTTGTGTTTCCTTATAGCTATTTCTGCTGCTTCCTGGGAAGCAAATTGCACCAAGGCAGTCCCAGTGCTCTTTCCCTGAAAGTCCAAAGGAAGTATTATTCCACTGGGCACTGTCTCTAACCCTGAAAAGAAATGCCTAATGGTTTCCTTATTGCAACCAAAAGGGAGCCCTCGAATACAGAGAAGGCCACCATTAGCAATTAGGGAGCCATCAGGAGTAGCCCGATTAAAAACCTGAATCATTTCAACATTATTCCAGGAAAATCCTTCATTGTACCCAGGTCCAATGCACTGACTCTGTTTCTTCATTTCTAGCTGAGGTTTACCATTTGATTTAAGATCTGCAAAGGCTTCACTTACATAATCTGTAATCCTTTTGGAGAGAAGTGAGTCTAAACAAGTCTTCTTTGAACTTGGTCTTTGGAGAAGCAGCTCTCAGTCCTGTTTGGACAGTCTCTGTATCTTCATCATGTTCTGGTTACTGCTAAAATGTTCAGGAGCATTTAAACAAAAAGATTTGAACTGATGTGGTTAAAAAGATAAGAAAGTTCTCTTGATAATTTTCATTTATAGATACAGAGAAACCTACAAGATATCATTGGCATTTGTCATTGAAGTTTTGCTGTAGCAGAAGAATGAATTTTTATATCTTCATATTATTTTTAGATTTTTGTCTTATTCTGAATATAATTTTTTAAGCAGATGAAACACTGCACCTTCTACTAACATCTCAGGTTAAATGTCCAAAAAACCCCATAGGAAAACCAAGCCTTAGGTCTTGTTTCAGTGTATTAATGTGACATCATAAACCAAAAAGGCTCGGTTTGGGTGCTATGGTTACAAATAGGATAGGAATAATTAGGCAGGAATGATGTCACAACCTTTCTCTCTGGATGGACTCATAACATCCTCCAGAAAAGAAAAAAGCAAAACATTAACTCCCTTAATCCTAAATAATAAGAAATTTGCCGTATGTTACATTTTATAATATATAATTCCCCATCTTTAATCGTTTCTGTTTATTTTTCTTTTTTAGTGCGATAAACATGGTTAGCCATTGCATTCCTGCTATATGTTTATTCCTACTGAAATGCAGTAGAAAGGGATCAGAGGAAAGCATTCATGATTGAAAGGAAGGGAGGAAAGAAGGGAAAGAGGGGAGGGGAGAGGAAGAGTGAGAGATAAAGGGAGAGAGGGAGAGAAAGAGGGAGAAAAATAGAGGGAGAGGAAGGGGGGAAGGGGGGAAGTGGGAAAGGGAAGGAGAGAGGAAAGAAGGAGGGAGAGGGAAAGAAAGAGAATGAGAATAAGTACTATAGTTATTTTTTGGTCACATAATTTCTTTGCCTGAGGGCTCAAATCTGTAAGAAAAATAATTATTGATTGATTTTTAAAAATAATTTCCTGGGCAGAGAGAAAAGATTTATACTGCTCAGCACCTAGCACATAGGTACTATGTAGTACCTATATAGTAGATACTTTAAAAGTGTATTGATTTGCTTGTGCAGCAAGATAATTGTATAAATATGTATGCCTATATTGGATTTGACATGTCTTTTTACCATGATTAACATATATTGGATTACTTGTCATCTAGAGGAAGGGATGGGGGAAAGGTAGGAAAATTGGAACACAAGGTTTTACAAGGGTCAATGTTGAAAAATTATCCTTGCCTATGTTTTAAAAACAAAAAACTTCAATAAAAAATAAGTTTGCCACATGAGGTCTTTTCAACATTTTGGAGGGTTTTTCTCATTTTCCTTTGACACAATCATGATGCCAATAGAGCATGAGGCTCCCTTGGTATTTTAACAAGAATGAGGCATAATTATGATTCACCTATCACTTTCACTTGCATAGTTCTTTGATCATATCTTTAATACTTATTTCTTATTTCCTTGTTAGTGTGAAGCAGCCAACTATTCTCTCCATTATCCCTAAAAAACATTAAAAAATTGACCCAGCCATTTGCCTTCTTATCCATACATCCAACCTTCTCACCTGCAGAATCAGAAAGCTTAGAGGAAGGCATGAATTTTGAGAAAAGACAAAAGATGTGTGAAAGAGCTATGCTTCATTATTTAAAGAAAAAACATTAATAACCATATGAAAAAGTTTTCAAATTCTTTAATACAAAAATAATGCAAATTAAAACAATTCTGACATCTTACAGGCATTCAACTAGCAAAGATAGAAACAATAAAAATCCAGTGGGAGGATGGCTTATGGAAAAATAGTCACAATATTAAATTTCTGGTAGAGTTGTGAACTGGTACCATCTTTTTTTGGAAAGCATTGTAGTATATAAGATGAGCTAGAAAACTATTCATATCTTTTCACCCAGTGATTCCATTACCAAGACTATATAAAAATGTTTTTGGCTGAGAGAAAGAAAATTGACTTGTTTACAAAAGTGTTCTTGTGAGCTGGCTGACTTCAGAAAAACCTGGACAGACTTACATGAATTGATGCTGAGTGAAGTGAGCAGAACCAGAAAATTATGCACAGTAAGAACAACACTGTGCAATGATCAACTCTGATTGAATTAGTTATTCTCAATAATGCAGTGATCCAAGACAATTCCAAAAGACTCATGATGCAAAGTTTCATCCACATCCAGAGAAAGAACTAAGAGACTGAATGTATATCAAAGAATACTATTTTTATTCTGTGTGCAT
This sequence comes from Sminthopsis crassicaudata, assembly GCF_048593235.1. Taxonomy (NCBI): domain Eukaryota; kingdom Metazoa; phylum Chordata; class Mammalia; order Dasyuromorphia; family Dasyuridae; genus Sminthopsis; species Sminthopsis crassicaudata. Next base: position 59,637,870 of record NC_133620.1, read on the forward strand.
GTGTGTGACTTTTCCTTTTTGTTCTATTTCTTCTTTTACAACATGATTAATGTGGAAATATGAAAAAAAAAAACAAACAAGGTATTCCTAGCAGCATTATTTGTAAAGCAGAAAACAATCAGGAAATCAACCATGTGCCCAATGCTTTGGGAATAGCTGAACAAATTTCAGTTTATGCATGTCATATTAATTTCATGGTTCTTGAGTTCAGAAATTTAGAACTAGAAGACTCTTTGGAAGTAATCTAGTTCAATCTGCTCATTTTACAGAAAAGGAAAATTAAACTCAGAGAGATTAAGTGATTAATATGGTTTAGAACATATAGGAAGAAAGCCACAGTTTGATCTCAGATTCTTTTGCGTGCTATTCTAGCATCCCTTCCGAGGGCCCCATTGCCTGTTATTGAGACACTGAGACTTTACAAATGGAAGCATTCACATAAATCTGAAAAGACCTACAGAAAATGACAGAGAATAAAGGTATACACAATATTTTTATACACTCATTATAAAAGTTTAACAAGATCTAGAAAATACAAAGGGGGAAAAATGGAAGAGTATATAAAATCAAACAACAATTTTATCACTGTGCTACTAAAGTTAATATAAACATTTGAAGATAAACCTTAAAAATGCTCTTATTTTTGCTTGAGTAATTGAATGTCGTTTTCAAGTTGTGTTTTTGATTATTGCTAGATTTATTTTCTTAAAAGGGTTCAAATTCTCATCTATAAGTTGGATTTATTAAAAAGGGGACCTACATCTAGTTGCCAATGCCCCAGATGTGAACGGATCTTTTCTTTTGAAAAATTGCTTCATGGTTTTAACCAAAGTTGTAGAGTTAATTAATGCCCTTGCATTACTCATTAATATGCAATTTGCTATGTGTTTAAATTTTAGCTTAGCTAAACAAAAGGGTACTCTTTTTAATCATTAATTACCTCAGAAATTCCCCAATCATGTGCCCTAAGGGCAGAAATATGGCAAGGATTGCTTAGGTGATTAAGTACAAAAGTTTGCTGTGTTTTGGTGATAACTTATCTCTTAATGACTAAGTAATAAGTACCATAGATAGTTCATAGATGAGGCAAAAATAATGACAAATTTTGGATACTATAGCCTCTCAGGAGTGTTTCGAGTGCTACCATGGCAAGAAAATAATTTTAGAATTAGAGAAAGACCAAAATCCGATTCTTTTTGTACAGCAAAACAACTGTTTGGGCATGTATACATATATTGTATTTAATTTATACTTTAACATATTTAACAAGTGTTGTTCAACCTGCCATCTGGGGGGTGGGAGGAAGGAGGAGAAAAATTAGAACAAAAGGTTTGAGAATTGTCAATGTTGTAAAATTACCCATGAATATATCTGGTAAATAAAAACCTATTATTATTTAAAAAAAAAAAGAAATTTATAATAAAAAAAAAGAATTAGAGAAAGATTACTTTTAAATATCACTTATTTGTTGGACTAAAGGGAATTTAGTTCTCAGATTCCATTAAAGAACTGACTTTGAAAAAACAATTTAATGTCTTTAAAACCCCATTGGGTTTGGGGAAAAGAAGCCAATCAAATGAGTGATTTCATTGTTTTCCATTTTATTTTTGAATCCTAGGCATATGTGGTGGAAAAAGGATCTTATTTTAGTACTAAGACAAATCACTTGTAATAAACTGGGATGGATACCTGAGACGCTTGTAGTTGGATAGCAAGTAATGAGTTTTTCAAAGCAAGTCTGTTGAATGCCAGGATTTAGCACAAAAACAACTTTTTTAAAAATTCTCATCTCCCCAACTTTTTTGGTAAAGAACATGTGGCTCAAAGGTTTAGAATGATGTTATGGAGAAAACATTGCAACACTCTGTCTCTTTAAACCATCCCAATAAACAGGCTGTAAAAACACACATGAGATCCAGAGGAAGCAATGCCAACCTTCCCATTTGGGGCTCAAGGAGACAAACCTTTGACTTGGAATCACTATTGAATCTGAATTTCCAATTTTTAAAACTTTCTTTTTTGTTGATCCTAGGAACAAAGCACTTACCATATATGATGGAATAGAACTAGACCTGTGATTTCATTTGTATAGGGACTTCCTTCTATCAATAGAGGTTGGTTGGTACCTATTCTGTAACTTAAGTCTTAGAAAATTGCCTTAGCAATTAGAAGTTAAGTAATAATAAAACTAACAGGATTTATATAGTGACACATATTACCATACTGAATCCTCACAATAATTCTCTGTAGTAGGTGTTATTATCTCTATCAGGTTAAGTAATTTGTCCAGAATCACACAGCTAGTACACATCTGGGGCAGGATTCAAATCCAGTTCCTCTTTACTCCAGTGTTTTATCCACTATTTGACTGATCTGCCTTCAAGAGATTTTCCTGAGGGGGGGTAATGTGGGAGGAGGTAGCACTTGACCCCAGGTCTTTTTTACTTTATGAGGACTTGCTTTATGAGGTCTACTACTCCAGTCTGCTGATTAACTTTTCTTTATCACCACATGTGATATACCCACTCCCCCCTCCACCTACTAAATAAATAGGTCTCAATATTTCTTCACATTATGCACTAATAGTGTCAAGATTCTTGAAAATGAGAACAAAGAGTTTTCAATAAACACTTAATAAAGCTGTGTGTCAGGACTATCTAAGTGCTGGAGACACAAAGAAAAACAAAAGACAGTCACTATTCTTAAAGGACTCATAGACCAACAGGAGAGAAACATGCAAATAACTATATACAAATAAATTGGAGATTATCAACTATGGGAAGATATTAGAATTAAGAAAGATAAGGAAAAGCTTCCCATATAAGATAGGATTTTAAGTGGGAATTGGGGGAAGCTGGGGAAGTCTGGAGATGGAGATGAGGAATTTACATAAAGGACAGGAAATACATCAAACTTCAGAATTATATTAAAATGTAATTCATGTGATAAAAATGGTCAAATATAGGTACTTGATCTAAAACCATAGATTTAGAGCCAGAAAGGGCCTCAGAGGCAACCTAATTCATCCCCTTCATTTTACAGAATAGAAAACTTCAGCCCAGAGAGGGAATTGACTTGCCCAGAGTCAGGGGCAAGGTTCAGGTGTAAATCTATGTTTTTTGTCTCGAAATTTATTACATTTTCCACTTTGATATGTCATTCTGTTTTGTAAAACTGACTTTAATATACTGCTTTCAGAGTAATTGGATGTTCGATGGAATATAACCTTAAAGACTACAATTTAAGGTCCATGTACTTATAAATTTAGAGAACCATTAATGTACTTCTCTTGCATAAAATATGAATGCTCATTCAATCAGAGAGGTCAAATGGGTGAGTAGGGATTATAACTTTGAAGCTATAAAGTTCCTCTATGTCCAGAACTTTTAGGATCCAAATTTTAGCTTGTAAATTGATTTAGCAACCCCCTTCTTAGGGGACTGAGGCATCCAAGACAAGATGCATCCCAATTCCAGGGTTAAAATGGGTGTGAAGTAATATCAAGAGCAGATACTAGGCTTCCTTCCCATCATTGTAAAGCACAGGAAAATACTCGTTTCTTAACTTCCCAAATGTGAAAAACAAACACATTTGAAAAGCAGAGTTCCAACACTCAACAAACTTTTCCAGCACACTGTGAGTCACTGAAACTGAAGCACTAGGAGGGAGTAAAAAATGCATGTAATTTCAAATTTCTTTTTAATCATTTTCACATGCCACCTAGGAAGCACTTATCATGGATAACTAACTACCTCTAGTTATTGACCAAATGCAAACCTGACCAGTTTCTATTCAGTTTTGTTATTTCAAATAAAACCCAATTCTGTATAGACATAGGCTTTTAGATGGGGGAAAAACTCCCCACACACAGTTTACCAAAAAAGATAAAACTGCTATATTCATGATTTCTGTAAAGGGCAATGCAATTCTCTCAACCTCCCAAGTTGCAAACTTTGGGATCATTTTTGTACTCAACTGTCTCATTCATCCCCTATATTCAACCATTTACTAAGACATGTTTATTCTTCTCTTGAGAGATTTCTCATATTTGTGCCTTTCTTTCTCTTCTCATTACCCAGGGAGGTGCCTTAGTTTATACTTTCATCCACATATACCCGGACAACTTTAATGGGCTTTTAATTTCTCTGATTCCAATATGAGGAGGTCTTCTCATTGTCCATGAATGAATGAAAAGGCACTCACTATGCACCAGACATTGTGCCAAACCCTGGGGATTACCAATTTAAAAATAGATTTCTTACCCTCAAGGAATATACATTCTATGATGGGAATATAACATATATAAGAGAGTATTGACCAATGAGAGGAATTTTGGTCTGGGGATGGAGAATTGACTGCCCGTGGGCAAGAAGTAATGATACTATTTAATAGCTTGCTGTGCCCAGAGTAATAGATATAAAGTTGGGAGTTGTGTTGGAGAATGTCCATGTAACAGAAGATAGAAGGAATGATAGCTTGGGTAGATAATTGGATATAGGATAGAAGGGCATTGGGCTAGGTAAATATAATATACTACATAGATAAATTTGTAATTGGGCATTAACTAAACCAATTATTATTGATTAATTTGATTTATTTTTAGTTTGATTATAGGATTAGGCTCCTTCTTTAGGAAAAGCTAGTTGCAGCAGCTAGGCCAGACTAACATAATTACTTCAAGCTAGGTTACTTATAGATTTAATGAACAGATAAACTGAGAAAATATTATCATTTAGAAGTAAAAAAAATTAGAATAATAAAATAATCATAAGAGTATTAGGTTTTTCAAAAGGGTAAGTCCCCTTTACTAGTAGAAAGAGGGTTTTATCAAACACTAAATTTCCCTTTCTGGCAGCTGGAGAAAGATTAGCCAGATTTAAAGTTAAGTCCCCCCCCCCTCTTTTTTTTCTTAAGCAAGAATTGAGTAATATTTTAAGGAAAATGGAGAGAGGGCAGTGATAGTGACTGTTAACTACTAACACAAATCCTCATTTCTAGTGTACTTTCTGGTTACAAAAGGTACTACCTGGAGGAAAAGATATGTGGCATAGGATTAAGAAAATCTGGGAGCAACTAATAGGTGACTTGACTTGTCCAATTGGATTATCTTCAAAATAAGTTTCTTGCATTTTCTAAATTCTTCTTTTTTGTTATTAAAAAACATCTTTATAAATAACTCCTTGTTTCTAACCTCTGAGGAGTCAGGTAACCTGGCTTAATATGCAAATACTAGCTTTGCAAATTAAATCAAAGATGGCTCAATAACTTTGTCCTCGATTTCCTTTTTATTTCAGATAATTTTAACATCTTGATTTGTAGATAAATTGGATCTTTTGTGCAACAAAGTTCTCAGTCTCATTTTTTCTACCTGAATCACTGAAGTCTAAAGGCAAGACAAAAGTCAAGATGATTGATGATGGATCAGAGTGCTGTTGTCTTCAATGTCTTATCAAGCTCTAAGTACTCCACAGTGCCTGCTTTGGTCATCTTCATGCCTGTTGGAACAAACTGTTCTCATTTGTCCATTCTTCAGTGGGAAGTCTTCACATACTTAGGGTAGCCTTCCCCTTAACTTACTGAGAGATTGAAACCAGTAGGTGCCCATCCACCTGATTTAATCCATCTCCCCAGATAGGTTACCAAGGTGTGGCTGCTGCATATGCTACAGCTTCTTGGAACCACATATAAGAATTGGGTAGACATCAAAGGTAGATGAGCAGCCCTGAAAAGGGCTTGGCAAGCTCTCTCACCAGAGGTGCTAGTCTTCCTGAACAACCCATACACCCTACAGGAAAAATGGTTGCAATTTATATTTATAGTTAAGGTACAAATGCAGGGAGGTGCTATGCCCTATGAACAAAGCAGAATTGAATTAGCCCAAAAGAAACATGAGATGTGCAAAATTAGAGAGTCTACCCCAAATATTCATAGGGATTATTTGTGTCTCACCTGTGCCAGAACATTCCGAGTTCGTATTGGTCTGATTAGCCACAGTTGGACACACCATAACTCAGCTCTAACATAGTAATGTCATTTTTGGTCCTCTTCAAGTATGAAGGTCAATAACCAGCTAACCAACCAACCAAAAAATGTAGAAAACATAAGTGACTAAGAAAGTGCATATCTCAGGTAATCCAAAGCCCTGATGTTCTTTCTATCCCCTTGGAGTCCTTTTCCTGTGCTCTATGTGTTAAATGGACTCCCTGGATGCGATTCTCCTTACATTGAATCCATAGTTGGTTCTCTCCTCTGCTGTCAGGAATCACATTCTTCCCTTGGGTCATTACTTCTCTGTGCTTTTGTCTACTGGAGTCAGTGTACCTTTGTTCCCTCAAGTGTGCTTCAAACTCAAACTGACAAATTCTGAAATTGGTAGATGGAGTATCTCCAACTCCTATGATGCTAAATGCCACAGCTGATGGTATAAGGAGAGAAAATCCTTTCTCCTGCCACCTATCGCTAGTATAGGCACAGCAAGCTCACTCCATAAAGCGGCATCCATCCTGGACTCAGGGGAATTCCAAACTTATATTGATTTTTAAAGGTTCAACTATTCAAAGCCTTTTGAGGGTAGCCAAACTAAGATTCCCCTTCTAATTTAGAGAAAAATGTTCATCCTTCATAAACAATAAAGTATTAATATTTTGTTAACATGTTAACACCTCATAGGTGTATGATCATATCCTGCAAGGAAAAACTATTGATTACAGATTAACTTCCTTCCCATACTTACCATTTACTGACTTTTGACTTTACTTGTTAGGTGCATTCCATCCCTTAAGAGCAAATTACATCTATATTTTAAATTAGAAATCAAATCTCAACTAAAATAGCATCTTCTTTGTAAGCAGTTGACTTCTCAAATTTGTCTTCTCCTGAAACCCCTATAGTCAATCCAACTATTGGTTGGTGTATTTTAAATATCCTTAAGATCTTCAGTTTCATTTCTTGGACATTACAATCATCAGTAATGGTCCTGAAGTTCTTTCCACTAACGGCATCTCTCTATGAACCAGAAGGTGTAGATGTCAAATTTGACAAGGTATTGGGATGTTTGCTGTAAGGTGCTAGATTATAGTGGTATTAAAAATGATAGTTTAGAAGATGGAAAGATAGATCACATCTAGGGTGATCAAAAAGATTCGAGGATGAAAAAATATTTGAGATGGGTCTTATGATCATAGATTTAGAACTGACTAGTCCGACTGAATGTTTCAAATAGAATGTCTCCTTCATATCTCATATGTAACTGAAGCTACTAAATCCCAAATGCGACCACATCATTCTCCTCATTAAAAGCTTTAAAAATTCTCTTTTTTCTTGGGTATCAAGTACAAATTCCTCTCTTACTCTGCTTTTCCTTTCTAAATCAATTTCATATTTTACTCTTCTGTGTCTTCCATTGCAACCAAAGTGGCTTGTTTTTTGTTCCCTAATAGGGTATTTTATCTCTTGCTTCTGTACTTTTTCATAGGCTGTCCATATGCTTGGAATATTAATCTTTCTTCCTTCTGTTATGCCACAGTCTCCTTGAATTGTTTTACCTCAGTTTCCCTGCATTAGTTTTCCTGAATTACAGTATCTCAATTTTCCTGAGTTAGTATGCAACCCCATCCTTTTCTGTTCATTAGGACTGAGATAATTAGGGCTGTACAGATCTGGCACTTGGGCATTCCAAAAGATAAGACTCCAGATATTCTATCTCAGATACTTAATTGACATCCTCTATCTCTATTTCTCTAGACTTCCTGACTCTAGCTGAACACCTCAACTCCCAATTAGTAAGAATTTATAGTTCTCACCCCCAATCTGTCAAAACAGAATTTATGGTCTGTCCCTGAAAATTCTCGTTCTTTGACTTCTGCCTTTGTTTCTCTTCTCACTGAAGTCCTATTAAAAATCCTTGCAGTCTCATATTCAATATTGGATACTTTGAGACAAGAGCCCAATTCAATCAATTAAGTTCTCCAATAAAGAATATATTAAAAACTCTCTAATCTCTATTTTGCCTCAGTTTCTCCAGCATTATGCTTCTTCCTCTCCCTTGTTTTCTGCCTTTTAAAATTCCAAGCCAAAATCAAGGTTTGGCTTCAAAGATAGTCTCTCTGATCATCCCAGATATTAGTTCTATTATCCCCAGTCAAAATAAACTATGTGTTGACTTTGTATTTATGTTGCATTTTCTTATCTCTGAACATTTTTATTCTCTCCTCCTTAACTTTTAATTTTTGTCTCTATATTTCTAAAATAATAGCATAATAAATGCTTGTTGAATTGAACTGATAGCACATGTAGAAAGATTCTGACAGGTTTCATCCCACTCACATTTAATGACAAGTCTGGTCTCCAGATTAAGGCTGGCTATGTCTATATCGCCCCTAAGTATTTATAGAAGAGATAGTGTTTGTCTGAAAATTCATGAGTTCCCAAGAATGTATTTCTCACAATGATTATAAGTTAATATATCGTTAATCACCCAGATTTAACTAGTGTTTAGAAAGGGGTGTTTTCTAAGGTGACATAGTAAGATAGTTTATATAAACATTTGCCAAAAGTCTCTGATATCCTCCCTTACAATGTGTGTTTCTTGAGAACAGAAACTGTTTTAATTTTTTTTGTTTTATTTTTGGTGTGTGTGTGTGTGTGTGTGTGTGTGTGTGTGTGTGTGTGTGTGTGTATATGTGTTTATATCCCAACACAGCACATTGTAGGTGCTTAATAAAAGCTAGTTAGTTAATTTCTCTGCAAAATTGGAAAGCATCTAGGATTGGAAAATATCCATATTGACTCAAATGCTTCAGGTGGCCCCTTTATTATTATCTTCTGTAAAGCACTTGACTAGCTTCCTCTCAGGTAGGAGCCACTTGAGTTTTTCTTCTCTCTGACTAATAAATGGAGAGGGAAAACACACAGAAATGACACACAAAGAGCCAAGCGTCTTGGAGAAAATGAGATTAGTTTGTGATCATTTTAGTCCAAATTCTGAACAAAAAAAGACTTCAAAATTCAAATTGGATTTCTTAAATGCTTCTTCGAGCTCCCCAGGCAATCTATCATTGCCTTTCAGAAATAGTGATTTCCCAGACAGTAGAATTTAGCATAGAGTTTTCCTTCCCCTTTTCACACTTTGGCAAAACACAAACTAAGGACTGTACTAAAATTATCTTTATTAAACCTTGGTGGGAAAAAATAAATTAGTAGTCAAAACATTTCAATGATCAAAGCAATCTTTAGACATTAAAGTTATCTTTTGCTTTGGGTAATAATAGAAGAAACAGAAACACCATCCTTCCAATAGTGTCTCAGAGAAATTAGAACTTAGTTACACTTTGCTAGAGACTTGTAAGGAGAGCTCAGAGATAAGGAAAGGAAAACATTCTAGAGGTTAAGGATTTTAAGGCAGTCACTTCACAAGCTACCATTATCTCTCTCTTCCCTTTCCTCCCTTCTTCCCTCTGCTCTCCTCTCTTCTCCCCTTGAGCTTTTCTCTCTAACCCTGTTCCTGAGATCAGAGTACTTGTTACCAAACTGGAAGAAATAGGATTCCAAGGGGCTTTTACAATTTCGGTCTCCTAGACGGCAGTTAGTTCAGCCTTGCCAGAAAGACTTTAGGCATTTGAACTAAGAGACTTACTGTTGTCCTGAAATCATATTTCAATGGACAGCATTTATCTAAATAAATTATCACCCATATTAGTCTAAATGTATACTTTTAGGACAACAAAATAGAAATAGCTTTGTTAAGTATCCTATATAATATTAATAAGGTCCATGTGAAGGTAGCTATTTAAAGATTAATAAGAATTGCTATATATATATTTAGAGCTCACATTCCCTACCAATAGCAATGGCTGAAAATATGAATTCACCACTGGATTTGCCAAATATACCTGAAATTGATTTACCTAAGGATAAAGTGTATGAAAAGGTTAAGATCCAACAGTAGAATCAAAAGACTCTCCATGATCAGTGCCAGAAGTATGAGAAATTAGGTTTCCACAGATACTGTTAAAACAGAAGGAAGGAAAGGATGAAATATTTTGTTAAAAAACTCCTACAATTGTTCTGTAAGAAATGACCAACAGGATGATTTCAGAGGGGCCTGGAGAGACTTACACGAACTGATTGATGCTGAGTGAAATGAGCAGGATCAGGAGATCATTATATACTTCAACAACAATACTATATGATGATCAATTTTGATGGATGTGGCCATTTTCAACAATGAGATGAACCAAATCAGTTCCCATAGAGCAGTAATGAACTGAACCAGCTACACCCAGCGAAAGAACTCTGGGAGATGACTATGAACCACTACATAGAATTCCCAATCCCTCTATTTTGGATTTCCTTCACAGTCTAATTGTACACTATTTCAAAGTCTGATTCTTTTTGTACAGCAAAACAACTGTTTGGACATGTATACATATATTGTATTTAATTTATACTTTAACATATTTAACATATATTAGTCAACCTCCATCTGAGCAGGGGGAAGGAGGGGAAAAATTAGAACAAAAGGTTTGTCAATGTTGTAAAATTACCCATGCATATATCTGGTAAATAAAAACTATTAAAATATTTAAAAAAAAAAAAAAAAAAAACAAAAACAAAAAACCTCCTACAAAATTCCTGATTAAAGGGGACCAGGCCAAAACCAACCCAAACCAGCTAGGATCAATGACAAGGAACAAGCCTTTTGACATATAGAATGGGCTAATAAAGAGTATTGATTAGTAATCTGACCAATTGTAGCTAATTCATATTATAAATCTGACCAAGTATAAATCTGACTAAATCCAACCAATTGTAACTAATTCGCTTCGTAAATCAGACCAATCCTAACCTTGAAGGGAGAGGTAGGAAACCAACTAACTGTATAAAGCTTGCATTAGGTTTGTCCCCATTGAGCACACCTCATTCTCATTCAGTGATTCTCATGAGAATCACCGAATACAGGATTCTTCTCTCACTCTTTTAAAAGAGTGTTGGTTGTAACACACTACTCCCGGTTAAGCTTGCAAATAGGGAAGCAGTGGGGAACAGGTAGTTTGTCCTGGGCTTATTCCCCAACCCTGCTGAATCTGCCACAGAGTCTTTTGATAACAGTCAATATCCACATCATTTCAACCAACAATATGTTGACAAAGTTAGATGCTGATCAAGTAATTGAGTCATAAGGATTTGTTTACAGAAATAGTTTATGATGGCAATTAATCACCAGAAATTACTAAAAGATTGTCCTTAAAAGTTCTCAGAATTGTTGTTGAATAAAGATTGTGCAGAGGGTAGAAACTATGCAATATATCACTGTAAGTTAGAGACCAGAAGAGTGGGAATAAACTTGGAAAAGTAAAATAATTAAACTTATTGATATATAATAAACCTGTTTTTACATTTTAAAAAACTTTTCATATGCAATTTTTGTTATATTCTCTTATTTTATGTGATTTGGCATTGGACTCATAGAATTTTGGACACATATCCTTTAATTCTTTATCATAAATCACATTGTGTATTAAGAATACCTTCGATGAAAAGTTCATTCTTCTAAGACATGGCCTGCTGAGGACATTTATGCCGCCAGCCGGGTTATGGCAAATGGGCTGAGGGACGGAGACCGAGTGTGAGCTTTTGTTTTTACTGTAGTTGGGCCCTCCCACAGTCTGAGGGACAGTGAACTGTCCCCCCATTTAAAAAGCTTGAGAACCACTGTGTCTAACCTTGATTATAGCCCATCTTCATTGCTTCTTTCTTTCCTCTCTTTCACTTTTCCTTAGAGTAATTATACATTCTTAAAAAGCTCAGAATTAACAATACAATGCAAGAAAGCTCAGAGATCTAACTAAAAATGGAGAACTAATCTCTATCTGATCCAGGTTAGATGTTCTGAGTTTAGTGTCAGTAGAAGGAGAAATGCCTGATCACTGCTGGCACAAAATTATTGCATTTTCTGCTAATTTGCATACCATTATAATTTCTACCAGAAAAAATGCAATCAGGGACCAGAACAATACACCATCCTTCACAAGCCAGCAGATGTCAAGTCCAGATTCCACATGCAGGTTGAGACTTTTGTGGCTATTTCATAGTTTTAAAGAGTTTGACTCTTTGAATAAATTATTGGTCTTTGTGTTCAGAAACCTTTTACTATTGTCAATTTTTGCCACGCCCACATTTAGTAACTTCACACCTCATGTGGGTTTCGGTTTAGAAGCTTTGATATAGGATTTGGGAACTTGGAGTCAGGAAGAACTAATGACATTTTTTCCCCAGTCATTAATAGTTGTGATATCCTGGACAATTTCACTTCTTGGGATTCAGTTTCCTCCTATATAAAATATGAGGGTTGGACTCCATGACTGGGAAGGCCCATTCTAACGCTAAATTTACTATCCTATGATTTGGGCTCTGTCCTTGTAACTACAAATTCTACTCTTTTCACTTGTGAACATTGATCTCATTAGAGAATTATAAATGAGTTCATTTTAATTACCAACTTTTGCTTTCTCCTTTGTCACTCATTTTTTCTTTGCTTTGGGCCTCTGCTTTTCTTCCCCTGCCCTTAAATCCACAAATTACACTAAATTTGGTAGTCAAATATGTTTTTTCTAAAGGTGGTCCAGTGGAGCACTGGATCTAAAATCAGGAAAATCTGAGTTCAACTTCTGCCTCAGACATTTAGCAACGGGCCTGTGGCAAGCCACTACCTCTGTCTACCTCAGTTTCTTCATCTGTAAAATGGGGATCATAATAGCATTTAATTCCCAGGTTTGTTGGGAGGTTCCAGTGAATGTATAGTGCCTGGCATTTTACAAATATTAGTTTTATAATTATTCCTTTTCAATTGGACAAACATTAAATGAGACAAAAATAAATATAAGTCAATATTAAATGAGACAAAAAATATAAATATTAAATGAGACAAAAATAGATATAAATAAATGTTAAATGAGACAAAATAAATATAATAAATGTTAAATGAGACAAAAATAAATATAAACGTTAAATGAGACAAAATAAATATAAATAAATGTTAAATGAGACAAAAATAAATATAAATGTTAAATGAGACAAAATAAATATAATAAATGTTAAATGAGACAAAATTAAATATAAATAAATGTTAAATGAGACAAAAATAAATATAAATAAATGTTAAATGAGACAAAAATAAATATAAATAAATGTTAAATGAGACAAAAATAAATATAAATAAATGTTAAATGAGACAAAAGCCCTCAAGGAGTTTTGAATCTAATTGGGGAGACAGCAGGAAAACAAATAAAAGCAACATATATGTAGGACCGATAGGAGATAATTATCTGACGGAAGGCACTGGACTTGAGGAATTATGGGAAAATGTGCCTATAAAAGATGGGATTTTATTCAGAATTTGAAGGAATTGAAGGGAGGAGTGTCCTGCAAATCTACAGTTGGTGGTCGCTATTTTTCAGCCCTGGCTCCCCATCCACGGAGGTTCAAGGCTTCCGGAAGCCGATTTCTTTGGGTATAAACTCAAGAAAAAGCTAGCAGAGAGCTGGCGCTCCCCATAGGAATTGACAGTACAAGCCCCGCCCTCAGCCCGGCAGCTGTCAATCACTTACTTAACCGGCCCGCCCTAAACTGCCGAAGGAGAGGAAAAGGCGGAGGAGCCAATGAGATGCCGGAAAAGGAACATATCTAGCCAATGAGAATCCAGGTTGGTCTGGCTAACCGACCAATCGCGACGTGGCGAACCCGGAAGGAGTTGCAAGATTCTAAAATCGAGTTCTGAGAAAGTGCGGCCGGGATGGGGGAGGGAGGCTTGGAGCATGTGGGTCCCGGGAGGTCAGTGATCTGGGCTTAGTCTCCGGTTCGCGGTCGCTCTTCGTGGGAAGAGAGAATCCAGAGGCGAAGGAGACCTTTGGGAAAAGACAGTTCCCCCAGCTTTCCTTGCACGGGCCTGAGGTCAGCCTCCGGGCGCCATCGGAGAAGCGCGGGTCCTCGGCCACGCAGGTGGCCGGCCCGGGAACATGAATCTACTGCCCAAAAGCTCCAGGGAGTTCGGCTCTGTGGATTACTGGGAGAAGTTCTTTCAGCAGCGGGGGAAGAAAACGTTCGAGTGGTACGGGAGCTACCTGGATCTGTGCGGGGTGCTGCACAAATACATCAAGGCCAAGGACAAGGTAGGGGAGGGGCCGCCCCTTCACCTCACCCCCGCGCGCGCGCCTCCCCCCCATTCTCCCCGCCCCGGGGCGCCCGCCTGCAGCCAGACCCAGCTCCCGCCGCGCCGCGTACCCGCTGGGAGCCCTCTCCGCGCACTTTCTCCCAGGGCCTAGGCCTTAGGCCTGGTGTTTGCTATTTCCTGGGGAATTATTGGGGGAGGGGAAAGAGGGGGAATCCCGCCGCTTTTCTGCTTAATTCCTGGGAGCCCGGGAAGTAGAGACTGAGGGGCCCTCGGGAGTCATGTACGGGGCCTCCTATGAGACTGGGGGCTTCCCCAGGTAGACTTCACCACGTAGGTGCCAAATAAATGCTTGTTCACCTTTCCCTCAAGTATTGAACACAGCTTCTGGTCCCTAGTAGGTGTTAAATAAATGCTTGTTCACCTTCCCCTCAAGTATTGAACACAGCTTCTGGTACCTAGTAGGTGCTCAATAAATGCTTGTTTACCCTTCTCCTCAAGTATTGAACACAGCTTCTGGTACCTAGTAGGTGCTCAATAAATGCTTGTTCATCCTCCTCCAGTATTTAACACAGCTTCAGGTATCTAGTAGGTGCTGAATAAATGCTTGTTCACCCTTCTCAAGTATTTAACACAGCTTCAGGTATCTAGTAGGTGCTGAATAAATGCTTGTTCACCTTCCCCTCAAGTATTGAACACAGCTTCTGGTACCTAGTAGGTGCTGAGTAATTTATAACCATGTAATTGATTGAGTTGATTGTCTCCTTTCATTAGATGTTGAGCTTCTTGAGAGCAGGCATTGGGCTGTCTTTTGCCATTCTTTTGCACCCTTAGCACAGAACCTGGCACCTGATAGGTGCTTTCCTTCATTCTTTGCACATAATGGCACAAAGTAGGTGCTTAATTAATGTTTCTTGATCAACTTGCTCCAGCCCCTTCATTTTGCTCCTCAATAGTGTGATAGCTTCCAACCAGGATCCTAAGGTCTAGAGGAGAAATTGTCCCCAAGTAGGGATGAATGGGAAGGAACCTAGAAAGGAGGGTGGAGTCACGAGATCCCTGGAGTCTGGAAGACCTGAGTTTGGGTGTGATCTCAGATTTAATAGCTGTGTGTTCCTTGGCCAGCCACCTAATGCCTGCTTGCCTCAGTTTCCTTATCTGTAAAATTGGGATAACAATAACATCTACCTCCCTGGGTTATTGTATGGATCAAATGACGTAATATAATTGTGTTTCTGTTCCCTGGAAGTAAGCTCTAGTTTTTAACTGTACAGACAAGATAAAGCTCTGTTAACTTAAGAACCCTTACACATTTTCTTCTCATGATGCCAGAGCAGTTTGTCCTTCTCCTTGCTAACTTGCAAAGGTTTCCCCTTGGTAGGTGTTTTCTCAGAAGAGCCCTCTTTTTTGCCTTTTCTAGGTGCTGGTGGTTGGATGTGGTAACTCAGAGTTGAGCGAACAGCTTTATGATGTGGGTTACCCAGATATTGTGAACATTGACATCAGTGAGGTGGTCATCAAGCAGATGAAAGAACGAAATGCTAGCAAGCGGCCCCAGATGAGTTTCCTGCAGATGGACATGACGAAGATGGAGTTCCCTGATGCCTCCTTTCAGGTAGTGTTGGACAAAGGCACCCTGGATGCGGTTCTGACAGATGAGGAAGAGAAAACACTAGAAAAGGTGGACAGAATGCTGGCAGAGGTGGCCCGGGTGCTGCAGGTGGGAGGCCGATATCTGTGCATCTCCCTGGCTCAAGCTCACATCTTGAAGAAAATTGTGGGCTATTTCTCCAGGGAAGGGTGGATGGTAAGGGTGCACCAAGTGACCAGCAGCCAGAACCAGACATCAGAAATAGAGCCACAGTTTTCCCTGCCTGTTTTTGCTTTCATCATGACCAAATTCAGGCCAGTTTCTGGCTCTGCCCTTCAGATCCTTGAGCTGTGTGCTCAGGAGCAAGGCAAACCTGTCCGGCTGGAGAACACTGAGCGGCTGGCAGAAGCCGTGCGAGAGCGGCAGCGGTATGCCTGGTTGAGGAGCCAGCTAAACCGAAAAACTGGGCCAGGGAGTGTGTCCCTGGATTTATGTGATGGGAGCAGCGGGCAGCCACGCTACACCCTGCATGTTGTGGACACCCCCACTGTGAAGCTGTCCAGAGACAATCATTTTGCCATTTTCATCAGTGAGTTGAGATCCTTTCCTATTGTTCCTAATTGGGTTGGTTTTCAAAAAAGTGGGGCTTGGGTTGTTGGGGATATGTATGAAAATTGGTTACTTTTACAATAAAGTAGGGTCGAAACAGTCAGTTCAGCATAGACTCAGGCCAGATCATGAGGTTCTCTAGGCCCTTTAGTCAGAGGTGGAAGTGTGGCTTATTCTCTTTGGATCCTAGAATGCCATGTAAGCCATCTTCCTTATTCTACAGATGAGGAAACTGAGGCCTGCAAAGATTGATTGGCTTGCTCTAGATCAAACCAGGAGTAAGCATCAGAAGGAAAGGCCTTGTAAAGATGGAAAGCTCCAGTCCCTTACATTTTCTTTCTTTATTTGAAAACAGTAGCCCTGCATTCATTCATTGTTATCAGGCTTTTATGAAGTATTTAATGAAGCTGAGTAAATAATAATAATAGCTCTCATTTCTGTAGCACTTTAAGGTTTTCAGGGCACTTAGCAAGCATCTCATTTTATCTTTACAAGAACACTGAGAAGTTATCCCTATTTTAAAGAAGAAGACCAGGAAGCTAAGTCACTGCCAGGCCCACCCTGCTAAAAAGTGCCTGAAGCTGGATTTGTAATTAGGTCTTCCTGATTCTAAGCCCAGTGCTCCATTTATTGTACCTCCTGACTTACATTCATTCATTTTGTTGTTATGACAAATAATTGTTGAACACTTAATGAAGCACAATAAATAGCTACAAACTACTACAAAGGAAAGAATGCTGGACTTGAAGCAAGAGAACCTGGATTCAAATTCTTGTCCTGCCATTTGCCTCGGAGTGACCTTCAGCAAGGTCACTGAATCTCTGGGCTTCACTTCCTCATCTGTGAGTTGAAGATATTGGACGAAAGTTCTGAGGCCCCTTCCATCCAGACAGAGCTCTCATGCACCAGGCTAAGATGCTCTGGGTAGAGGCAGTGTCTCTTTCTTCAGGAAACTTCTCTTCTGAAGGAAGATCAGACCCGTGTGTCCAACAATAGAATGATAATAATTCACATAATAACAATTTACATAATGCCTGTTAAGGTTTGCTGAGTGTTTTCTTCACTGAAGCCCTGTGAGGTAAGTAGCAAAGCCTTCTCAGAGTTGGGATTTGAACCCAGGTTTTCTACCTCTTCATTCTGTGAAGGAACCTCATTCCATCATTGTACAATCTTGCCAACAGAGAGGTTCAAACCAGGGTCCTAAGGTCAAAAGAAGAGATTGTCTCCATCTGGGGATGAATGGGAATGGACCTGGAAGTAGAATCTGACAAATAAGTAGGATTTTGATGCAGGAGTGGAGTAAGGAAAATTCTAGTGAGAAGGACCTGTGGGCTTTTGCTCTTGGTGAGTAATTGAGTTTGAGTTTAATCTAAACATGAGGTATGTATAGGAAGATAACAGCAACTGACATTTATCTGGTGCTTACTTTTACATTACATTCTACTAGGTATAAGACTAGTAAGAATGTGATAAGCCACCAGCTCTGACCATTTGAGATAAAAAACCATAACAATCAGTTATGATGCACAAGATTACATTAGAGCTAAGTGCAAGTTAGAAAGCAAATTGTTGTGGGAAATCTGGGGGTAAATAGGGTTCTTGTAACAAAGGATTTTTTAAATACAAAGAAAATAAAAAGTTTTACTTTTAAATAAAAAGGAAAACTAATCAATTAATTTAAAAAAAAATTCCAAGCAGTGTTCTACCAGTGGGCCATGTTTAGCTTTTATAATGTTGGTTTTGATTATTTTGTGGTTGTTCTTTTAATTTTTTTGCTCTATGTGTGTTATTTTCCAGGCTTTTAATTTCCTTTTGTATAGGTTCTTCTTTGAATTCTTCATAATTGTTGTTTCTCACAGCATGTAGTTAATATTCTATTAAGTTCATGTGCCAAAGTTTGTTTAACTGTTCCCTAATCAGTGGGTATTTACTTTGTTTCCAGTTCTTTGCCATCATAGAAAGTTCTATCATATGTACATTTAGGGTGTACCCCAAAGTTTTAACTTAAATAGTTTAAAAGCTTTAATGGTTTAAAACTGCTCTGAAACTTTGGGGATACCCTGTATGTTGGTGTATAGGGAGCCTTTCTTTTTGTGGTACCATATTTAGTGGAACTTTGAAGTGTGTCTATTTTGGTCACTTTGTTTTTATAATAACAAATTGCTTAACAAAGTGGTATCTACACATGTAGCACTATCAACAAGGTCCCTTCAACATTGATTATTCCCTTCATATTTTTGCCAGTTTTCTGGGTATGAAGTAGAACCTAAGAGATTTTTATTAGTAGTAATTTGGATCATTCTTTGAAATTATTTGTATGACTTTGTTCTTTTGTTTTTCTTCCTCACTGTAGACTGTTACTTCTCATTTTACTTTGCTGGATCTTCATCTAGGTCACTTTCTCTTGATTGTGGTTGCTTCCCCAGATTCTGTTCTGAGTTTTCTCACTTTTCTATGGTATCTCACTTTTGATATCTAATGGTATCTGTTTAGTTGCCTTGGGTTCTATTATCGCTATTCATAAGGTTTCCAGATCTGTAGAGCCAGTTTGGGCCTCCCTCTTGAATATCCTGTAGGGATCTCAAACTCAATATATTCCCACATAGAATTCATCTTTCCCCTTAAAATGATTCTTTTTCCAAACTTCCTTATTATTCTTGGAGGCGCTACCATTTTATCTCAGGATCTCAAACTAAGTTTCAGCTTTGACTTCTTACTCCCTTTTACCCCAATATACAATCAGTTAAAAAATCTTGTTTCTTTTTCTACAATCACTCTTGGATCTGTTCCCTCTTCTTTCACATTACTTAGCATCAGCTTTTCCAGAAGTATTGTAGGAGCCTCTTTATTTTAGTCTCTCTGATTCATCTCTCCCTACAACAATCCATCCTCCATATAGCAATCTAAGTGATTTTCCTAAGGCTCAAGTTCTGACCATATCACCTCTCTATTTAATAAACTCTAGTGGCTCTCACCACACAGATCCAATATAAATGATTCTGATTAAAACTACAAATACTATCCATTAGTATCCTCCATAAATTCCATGGTGCAGTCCCACTGGCTTACTTGTTTCTCACAGGATGCACCATCTTTTTCTTCACACCTTTGTGGTGGCTGTCCCTCCTTATCTCTGCCCCTTAGAATTTCTGGCTTCCTTCAAGACTTAACTCAAATTCTGCTTTTGGCAAGGAGAACTTCCTATGTATTAATGTCTTCTCCTTGTCGTTGATCTTTCATCTATTACATCTATCCATTATGTATTTGCTATATATCCCTGTTAATTATAAGCTGTCTCTCTCATTAAGATGTATGTTCCTTAAGAACAGACTTTCATTTTCAACTTTGTATCCTCCCCACCACTTAGCCTTATATCAAGAACATAATACATGCTTAATAAATACTTATGATCAACAGATTGCTAATAACCTTCAGTTCTTTTTTTGAATACCATTTCTATCCTTTGACCATTTTTCTTTTGGGAAATAGCTTTGTGTCATGTATTTTTATTAGTTGCTTATATACTTTGGATGCCATATTTTATGCAGAGATTTTTTTTCCTAGTTGACCATTTCCTTCTTTTCCTATTAACATTATTTTTATGTGTACAAAAGCATTTTGATTCATGGAACTGAAATGATTTGTTTTATTTTTTTCTAACTATCTCTATTCCTTATTTGCTTTAGGCTTTGCTTCTTAGCCATGGCTATAAAAATTCCCTGATCTGGATCTTTCCCAGTTATTTTATATGATCTTTATGATGTTTAATTTCCAGGTCAAAATATTGGCATAATGCTATTTTGTGACAAGATTGCTTTTTTATTATCCAAAAAGTTCTTGTTGAAAAGGGGGTTCTTTTCTTATTTGGGTTTTAAACACTTAGGTAAGCCTTTAGTAAGCAAGCAAAGGGAGGGATGGTATTCCTAACATACAAAGAATAGTGAGTGAATGTGTGGACCTATGAGAACATAAGATTTAATTGGGTTTAGTTACTAGTGTGAGATTATGCCAGGTGCATGAGTGGTCAAGGCACCAGAGCCACCAATCCTAATGTAGACTGGTTTGGGGCCCTGTATACCAGAGAAGTAGTTGCCATTCCTCTGCCCCAACCCCTGCCCCCTCTTTTGGTGTAGCTTAAAATTTTGTCCTGGTTCAGAAGTGGGGGACAGCAGCAGAGTTTCTTAGGCCGCATTGCTTCTCAAGACAGGTTCCATTTTGGGCCATGGCTTTGGGGGTACTCCTTGGTCCCAGGTGTAAACGTTGTCCCTGGTACCCCTAACATGGAGCCTTTTCTTACAGTTCCCCAGGGCCGAGAGACAGAGTGGCTGTTTGGCATGGAGGAAGGTCGGAAGCAGCTGGCAGCCAGTGCGGGCTTCAGGCGACTGATCACAGTGGCCCTGCACAGGGACCAGCAGTACCAAGGCATGGACAGCATCCAGGCCGAGCTGTCAGGGAAAGTCATGGAGCTGGCACCGCCAGGGCTGCCAGCCCAGCAGCAGGTAATGTTGCTGCCACAGCCCGGAGGCCCAGAGAGGGGCCCTTCCCTTCCCTTGGGAGAGTGTACCGCCTCATCGAGATTCACACAGCGCCTCCCTCTGTCTTCTTAGGTGATGCTCTGGCAGCGTGACAGGAGAGGGGAGCATGTCATCAGGGCATGTGGGTCCAAGCCCAGCCTTTGCCTCTGACTGCCTGTGTGACCTTGGGCAAGTCATTGAGGTTCAAGTTACTTTGACCCCCAATTTCTGTGTTTTCCAGTTGAGAGGATTGGATTAGGTAATCCTTGAGGCCCTTTCTAGCTTTACATCCACATAACATCCCATGGTCCAATTTTTACATTAGTCAGCCCCTTCTATTTTTTATTTTCTATTCTTTTTCTGAAATTTTTGGCCACTTCCACCCAAGGGTAGGAAGGGATTTACGCAAAACTCAGCTCAGGCATATTTACTTCAGGTTAGTATTTCTGAATTTATTGGGGAAATCTTGACCATTGGTCATAATTAGGGTTTGAGCATTTTTGTGCCATCCTGGCCCATCTTCACTATGAGTAATGGATGAATATAGAGGCAAGGATTTGTGTCTCTACATCACCAGTGGGAAAGCTGGGACACAGTAAGTGGCAAATCGAGAAATAGAATCTAGGTATCCAGACATCTGGTCTGTTACTCTGCTTTGTAGACTGTCTTGTTTCAAAAAACAGCTCATTTGTCTTTCTTGGCGAGACCTTGGGATTAGGTCTTTTAGTTGCCAATTAGGAATTCTTCCTGGGAAGCTCCGGATGTGTGGTTAGAGCATGGCTTTTTCTTACTGGATAGCAACACAAATCGAGGGGTCATTTGGTAGATTATTTTTTTAAGTTGCTAAAGAAGAACATTTTTTATAAATGAAAAGGAAAAAAAGAAGATTATGAACGAAGTCCTGCATCTTCATTATATAGCTTGCATTTCTTTTCAGAATTAGATAATTGATTGTACACATTAGTTTCAAAGCTGTCCTACTTGTCCTTGCCTTCCTAATCCTTTCTTTAAAAAATCATTTATTTATTTATTTATTTTATTTAAATTTTTAAAAAATTTTATAATTATAAATTTTTTTTATGACAGTATATATGCATGAGTAATTTTTAAAAAAATAACATTATCCCTTGTATTCATTTTTCCAAATTTTCCCCTCCCTCTCTCTACTCCCTCCCCCGGATGAAGGCAATCCCATACATTTTATGTGTTACAGTATAACCTAGATACAATATATGTGTGTAAATCCCATTTTCTTGTTGCACATTAAGAATTGGATTCTGAAGGTATAAGTAACCTGAGTAGATAGACAGTAGTGCTAACAATTTACATTCATTTCCCAGTGTTCCTTCTCTGTGTGTAGTTGTTTCTGTCCATCATTGATCAACTGGAAGTGAGTTGGATCTTCTTTATGTTGAAGATATCCACTTCCATCAGAATATATCTTCATACAGTATTGTTGTTGAAATGTATAATGATCTTCTGATTCTGCTCATTTCACTCAGCATCAGTTCATGTAAGTCTCTCCAAACATTTCTGAATTGATCCTGCTGGTCATTTCTTATAGAGCAATAATATTCCATAATATTCATATCCATAATTTGCCCAACCATTCTCCAATTGATGGACATCCATTCATTTTCCAGTTTCTAGCCACTACAAAAAGAGCTGCCACAAACATTCTGGCACATATAGGTCCCTTTCCCCTCCTCAGTATTTCTTTGGGATATAAGCCCAATAGCAGCAATGCTGGATCAAAGGGTATGCGCAGTTTGATAACTTTTTGCTTGCCTTCCTAATCCTGTGTCTGATCTCTTCTGTTCAGTTTTTTAAAAGCTAAAATAACCCTCTTTTCTTCTTTCCCCCTTCCTCCCTCTCTTCTGCCATTTTTATTCTCTGCTGTCTCAAATCCTCTGAAACTCAGTTTAAAAAACATAACAAAGCTTTGTAACGAATAAGCATAGTTAAATAAAACAGGTCTTCACTTTGGCTATAGTCAAAAATGTATGTCTCATTCTCTATCTTGTGTTTATCGATAAACTCCTTTTGTCAAGAGATGGGAAATGTGCTTTGTCCATGGCATTGATCAGATGGCTGTCTTTCAAAACTATTTGCATCTACAATGTTGATATTATATACATTGGTCTCCTAATTCCAATCACTTTACTAGGCATCACTTCAGATTTCCCTGAAACTGTCTCAGTCACTTCTTATGGCACAATAGTATTCCATTCTATTCATATACTATGAGTAGTTTGGCTGTTTCTCAGTTGATAGGCATCCTCTTAATTTGTGGTTTTTTGTCACTGAAAAAAAGAGATGCCGTAAATATTTTATATATGTGGGACCTTTTCTTCATTCTTTGATTTTTTTGGGTTTTAGGCCTAGTTGTAGGTAGCTATGTTGCATAATAGGAAGAATACCTGGACCTAGAAATAGGAAGATCTCTGTTCAAATTCTGCCTTGGACACTTCATATCACTTAAACCTTAATCTACTTTAGTTCACACATCTGTAAAAAGGGGATAATAGCATGTACATACCAGACTTGTGAAGATAATGAGATACTCTTTGTAAAGTACTTTGCAAAACTTAAGTCATTATAAATAATAGCTTTTCAGGATGCTTTCTAATTTTCCAAAATCCAAATCTAAACTAGATTCCAATTTTTCTGAAGGTTGTTGTCGAATAATTATTCTTTAGCCCAGTAGCTAAAATCTTTGAGTTTATTAAACACTAGGCTACCAAGATCAGTCAGTCAACATTTGGAAAGTGTCTATAATATACCATACACTGTTCTAAGCTCTGGAGATACAAAGGAAGGCAGAAGATAGTCCCTTATCTCAAGGAACTTACCATCAAGTGCGTGGAGAAAAGCAAGCAAATATGTACAGAGCAAATAACATAGAATGGACTTGGAATGCCAGAGGATGTTCTGTTTGGACCTAGAGGGGATAGGGAGCCATGACATGATTGGACTGTAGGAAAATCACCTTGGTGGCTGAACAGGCCAAGAGGATCCAAGAGGATGAGCTAGAGTAGGAGAGACTTGAGCAGGCAGACCCCCCGCCCCCCAGCAGGCTATTGCAGTAATCCAGATGTGAAGTGCTGAGGGCTGCATCAAGGTGTTCAGTAAGAGGAGAAAAGGGATACATTCAGACTGTATTAAGAAGGCAAAATCAGGAGACCTTGGCAATAAGTTAGATGTGGGGGGGTTAGGGGTAGTGAGGATGAATGGCATCTTGGTTGCGAGCCTTTGGGATGGAGAGGACATTGTGCTTTCACCAGTCGTTTGGGAGTATGGAAGGGTAGGGTTTGGGAAGAAGGACGCCAAGTGCAGTCTTGGAACATTGAGTTTCTGAAGCATGACCTGCAGTTAGAGGTGTCCTACAGACACCTGGAGATATGAGATGGAGGTTTGGGGCTGGATAAGTAAGTTTGAAAATCATCAGCCTACCAATGATAACTAAATCAATGGGAGCTGATGAGATTGCCAAGTGAAGTGGGGTAGAGGGAGAAGAGAAAAGGGACCTGGGTAGAGCCCTCTCAGATACCACTGATAGCTGGCACAGCCTGGAGGAAGATCCAGCAAAGGAGATGGAGAAAAGAGGGAGAATGGGGATGCTGGAACCCGGAGAGAAGAGGGTCTAGTGGAGGAGAGAGTGATCGAAAGTGTTAAAGGAACACCCAAAGGTGGTTGTCCCCAAGCTCCTGGTGCTTGGGAGAGGGGATGGGGATGAGGGGATTGGAAGGTGATCAGACACTCAGGTTTATTGAAGAGAATTGCCACACTGGGCTGTGAAATGACTGGAGAGGAGGATGAGAGGAGTGGAGAGGCAGGCCGTGCAGCGGCTGTTATGGTGGGTCAGAGGCCCACCCCACATTGGCAGCAGGGTCAGGAGGAAAGATGGAAGATTGGCTATGTAGTATGAACTCCCTGGCTTGAGGTGAGGGGTGAAGGTAGAGATGGAGAATTCTGTTTTGATCCATGTCAGTAGGACATCCATTTGTAGATGTACAATGAGCAGCTGGTGATGAGAGACTGCAGTTCAGGAGAGAGGTCAGGGCTGGATGGAACGCTCTTCAGAGTATTTGCATAAAGATGAGTTGATTCCATTGAAGCTGATTAGATGAACACATGAAATGGAATAGAGGGAGAAGAGAAATGGACACAGGACCAGCATAGGGAGGGGAGACAGGGAGCACTAGCTAATGGGGGATGTAGGAATTAAAGAGGAGGGGGAGACATGGGTTGAATTTGTGGGTAGCCAGGGAGCTCCTGGTAGATTAGGAGAGGTTGAAGAGAAGTGAAAAAATGAGGATGTTGGACCCTGGATGTTTTATTCACAGAAACTCACATAGACTTATCCTGAAGAATCTTGGAGTTTGAGTCATGGAGGCTGGGGGTGTTTTTGCATTTTTTTTTTTTTTTTTTAATTTACAAAAATTTTTTTTTTTACTCTGGCACTTAAATATAATAACTTTCTTTAGTTTGTCAAGTGGCAAGACAGATAACTTACATGTATATGTGTATGTGTGTATATCTGGGTATATTTAATATATGTGTGTATTTAATTTTTGCCAACACAGAGTTGAACACAACTGAAATGATTGAACAACCACAAGCTTGTTTAAAGCTCAGCTCTTATCACTCTTCTTTCATGACATTTTTTTCCTGCAACTGTTACTTTCTCTGGCTGTCTCCCTGGCTTTCTCCTGATATCTTAAGGGAACTAGTGGAGTAGTCTATCTTTCTTCCTGTCATCCTTTATTCCTAGTATGGAACCATCCTGTCAGATATACATCATCAATTGATGAGGAAACAAATACTAATCACTGAGAGGGGTAGCAGAAGTTTCCTAAAGGGGGTACGTATGAGGAACCTTAAAGGAGGCTGTGGATTCTAAGGCCATGATTTGAAGTGGAAGTACATATATTCCAGGTATAGTGGCCGAGATAAAATAAGGAATTCAGGGAATAACAAAGTAGGTGAGTGACTGAAGGAGTGTAATATATATTAAAAGCCTGAAAACAATCAGCTGGACCAGCCAGATTGGGAAAGGCTTTAAATGCCAAGATGGGTTTGTATTTTCTTCTAAAGTCAAGAAGCAGTCCCTTGATTATGGGGGGGAAAAACCCAAAAGTTGTACTTTAGGAATATAATTTTGGCAAGAGAAATTGGAATTGAGGAGTCCAATTACGAACTTTTTACTGTAATATAGGTGAGAGGTGATGATCCCTAAAGTTGACACTATTAGTTATGTGAGTAGAGAAGATTACACCAATTCTCAATTCTACCACTATTGTAATAATGTGTTTACTAATAATGTTTCTCCATGATAATATCTCCAAAAATAGTTTTATTTCTCCATAATCCTGCTAACATTGAATCTAACCATTAAATTCTCTTAGGCAAATTAATAGTCTTATACCATATTTTCCTCTACTCTCTCTCCCCTTTCATCATTCTCACATGTACATACAAAAAGTGTATACTGTCTCTCTGACTTTTGTGGTAACTTGGTCTTGTGAAGTGCCTTAATTTCTTTACCTGTTTTACTTTCAGGTGCCTTTCTTGTCTGTTGGTGGGGACATTGGGGTCCGGACCATTCAGCACCGAGACTGTAGTTCCTTGAGTGGTGACTATGTCATTGAGGATGTTCAGGGGAATGACAAGCGCTACTTCCGACGTCTGATCTTTCTCAGCAACAGGAATGTGGTGCAGTCAGAAGCCAGGCTGCTGACTGATACACCTAATAGAGGTAGGAGTCCCATAGTCAGGATGGTGGGATGGGGGTGGGCACAGCATGCCTGTGGTTGTGGGATGGATTGAGAGGGTTGGGAGTGAATCTGTAGCATAGAACAAAAAGTAATATTTCAAGGTGGGGGCTGATTAATTTCCTCTCAGTACTTCTTTGCTCTGACCTTTAGCAAAGGACTTCTTAGTCATAATGAAAAGCAGGGCTATTAGTTCACAAAAAAAGAAAGAAAACTGCTTCATTTTTTTTTCTGGATAATTAGTCATTTTATCAATAATAAATAAAATAAATAGCAGTGGGCTCATGGGCCCATGGAAAAGTGAGTATTCCAGAGGGTGGAACTGACTGATTGATTAACAAGTATTTAGAGGAAATTAATGTTACAATGTTTCTCCTCCAGGTGACTTATCATCTCACTGATCTCTTGTAACTTATTTCCCTTTTTTATTCCTCCCCCCATCTACATTTTATTAACCTCCAATTTCAGAATTGTAGAATTGGAAGAGATGATTGAGGTCACCTATTCTGTTGCTCTAATGCAGGATATTATTTTATAACACCTACCTCCTCTGCTTAAATACTTCATACAATAGGTAGCTTATTCTTTCAGTGTCAGTTGTTTTGTAATAATCCCAGAAATGGAATTTAGTGACTTGATTTCTTAATCAAAAAAGTCTTCTTTTTGCTATAGCACACAGACTGGGTCATCCAAGAGGACTTTTTTGGGGAAAAAAAATATAAAAACTGTTGTTCTGATGTAAGGATGCTTGTGACAAGTCTTGGGCTTTCACCCAGTCCACTTTCAAATATAGTTTTCACACCTCCTTTGTGGCCATTTGATAGCTTCCCCAGAAGCAGTCTCTCCCTTTTAGTGTAGTTGAAACATTCTCCTTATGGTTCAGTTTTAGGTCTCAGGAGACAATTGTTTTTAAAAAATCTTAGTTGAAAAACAAAACCACAAAAAGAACATCTTTCCTTTTAGAGCTTTTCAGCTTTTTCTCTTCAGCCAAGTCACTGGACTCGGAATTATTCCCATTTGACCACCTCTGAAATGAGGTAAAGGAAGCTGCTCCTTCCTGACTCACAGAGACCTTGTTGAGGACATGGGAACGTGATCCCAGCCTGAGAAGGGAAGTACACAGACTGGCAATTGTGTCATCTGGTTTCTGATCCTGTAACTGCCTGTACCTGCCAGTACTGTGTCTAGTAGGCAGAGTCCTTGTGTAATGGTGCAGAGACTCTTCTGCAGTTGGGAGCAGTGAGGCTGCACAGCAAATGGAGCCTGGGCCTGACATTGGCAAGAGTCTTTTTTTCATGGGTTCAAATCTGTCCTCAGATACTTCCTAGCTGCCTGTCTGCCTCAGTTTCCTTATGTGTGAAATGAGCTGGAGAAGGAAACAATAACCCATTCCAGTGCCTCTGATGAGGGAACCCCCAGTGGGTCATGAAGAATTGTTCATGACTGAAATGGTTGAACAAGGAGGGGGACAAACTGACATTTTGTAGACCCCAGCAGTCACTATTTGCTGGGGTGCCTCGATTGTCCCAAGCCAGCCTTTGGCTTTAGTGGAGGAGCTCCCCAACCGGTTTTCCCTGAGAATCGTTCATGAATTGCTGGGTTTCCTTTCTTCTCCAAGAGAAGTTTCCCAAAGCAGACCTTCGACCATCTGTATGGTCCTGTCTCTTTGTTGAACTGCAGCCATCTCTTTTTTTGGTTTTCTCAAGCTGAATTTCCCGTAGGCATCAAAAACTCAGCATGTTTGAAACAGCACTCCCCTCTCTTCTCATCCCTGCCCCTCCTGACCTCTCCCTTACTGTCAAGGGTCCCACATCTTCTGGATTGTCAAGGCCCACAGTCCGTGCCATCTTTGATTCTCCCCTCTCACTTACTCATGTGTCTGTTCCTTAGCCCCGAATCATCATTTCTGCCTTGGCTGTATTTCTTGCCTTGGACTCACTTCTCGGGACTTCTTGAGGAGCCTCCTCCTTGGTCTTGGACTTCAGGTCTCCCCTCCCTTGGCTGCTGGTGTAGGGCCAGCCATGTGCCCCCCTGCTCCAGAGGCTCCCTCTTAGTTATTACCAAGATCAAATATAAACTCTGTCATCTAAAGCACTTTCCTGCCTCATCTGATCCTGCTATGTTGGCCCCTGTGCTGTTCCACCCTAATGTTTAGCTCTTTGTTTCCCTAGTTTCATTCAAGATACAGCTCAGGTCCCACTTTCCTCAGGAGGCCTTTCCCAGGCCTCTAGCTGCTAATGCTTTTCCTTTTCAGATGATCTTTCTGTAGTCTGTATGTGTCTTCATATGTTGTCTCCCATTAGAGGGCTGGTTTTTGCCTTTCTTTGCTGTCTCTCCACTTGCCTGGCAGGTAGTGAGTACTCGGTAAAAGTTTGTTGACTGACTGTCACTCTTATGTCTTAGCCCAAAAGAAGAGGAAAAAGGATAAGAAGAAACTCCGGCCAGCGGATGCTCCAGAGAACCCTCCTGCGAGTCAGCCCATTGACAAGGGTTTTCTGTGCTGTGAACACCACAAGGCCATGATTGCTGGGCTTGCCTTGCTGAAAAACCCAGAGATGCTCCCAGGTGAGAAGCAGAGACCCATGAAAACGTATTTGTAGAGGGAATAGCCAGGTGAAGCTCCTTCTAGGGAGAGGAGCAGGTTTTCCATTGTGGAAGCCTTGGATTCAAGGCTTGCTTTTGACACATTCTGTCTTGTGATCGTAGGCAAGTCGCTTAATACAGAGGGGCCCAGAGAGCTCTCCAAAAAACAAAAGTTAGAGAGAAGTTGTTGATTCTTATCAATGGAGGGAGTTTCCCTACTAGGGTTTATCCATGCCACTGACATCACAGTTTCAGATCCTTTATCCCTATAAATATTTGCACATTTTGTTAACCAGCATGTTGCTATCTGGGCACAGTTTTAGCACATAGTGAGTGATTAAGGATGTACATAAACTAGTGGATAGCCCACAGGTCAGTGGATAGAAGAGCACATTGGACTTAGTCAGGAAGTTTCAACATATATCACCACTACTACAGAAGCACCAAACATCTGAATTCCTTGGCTGGGAGAATCCATGGTCACAGCTATTCAGTCTTTCATGGGAGCCATTGCTAGGCAAGCTGTACAGTGCTTCCTAGTCTGAATCCTTCAGTCCCTTTTCATTAAGGGTTTTTTTATAGGCTGAGAATAAAAAAGGCACTATGCTAAACATTCTTACTTGGTACATGACTCTTAAGACAGAGCAACCTCCAACTATCAGATGCGCCATCAATGACAAGAGGCCCACCAACGAGAATATTTGGGTGATTGTTTATTCCAGGAACTGACCAGGTTTCTGGGATAAACACACCATTGAAATAAAGGATACTCATTAATTAAGGCACCACAGAAGGATGACTGACCCTTCTTGTGTGCTTGCTTCCCTGGCATTCCATCAGAAAACTACAAGCTTGTTTTCATATTCTCAGCAAAAAAAGTTATGGAAAAGACACGGCCGAGACTTATTTAAGATTCCTTATTCACTAGAATTCCTTACAGCTTTCTAGCCGAGTGATCCTGGGCATGTCACTTAATCCTGTTTGCCTCGGGTTCCTCATACATAAAACTGAGCTGCAGAAGAAAATTTCTAAGAAAACCCCAAATGGGCTCATGAGGAGACTAAAAAAATGATTAAACCCAAAATACATAGGCTGCTATAATGAGTGTCTGGATAATTTTAATCTCAAATTTATATTACCCCAAAGTGTTTACATATATTAGTCATTTGTTTTTGAATTCCTATCTCTTTAGCTTACATTTTGAGCCCTTGAACATGGTAGCATTTCCTAAATGAGATCGATAATTATTCTTCAGCCTAGCTATCTACACAGGAAAACCTGAATGGATGGAGAATGCCTTTTGTCGGACTGTGAGATGCAGTGAATGGTCATCCCACAGAGCTGGTCCATCAGTTCTTCTAGACCTGGGTAGACATTGTGTGTGGATAGTGAGCTAGGCTAGATTGGAGCAGGAAGAAAGAAATGGCTGGGAAATTGTGCAGTGCTTTGTGGGATCAAGCTTCTCCATGAAGCAGAGGCCCATCCTACAGCATACTGGCCACAGAAGGCCACAGTCACTGGAGTTCAAACTAAGTGTTTCCCACAGTTACAGGGAAGTGTGCTGATCCTCAGAGTCTGACTTGTTCAAGTAGTCCGGGGAGCATTGGTGCTATCGGGGATGGGGGGGTCCCATGGTGGTTCTGTTTGGGGGGAGGGGCTGTGTGCCCTCTGTGATCAGCCAGTCCTGCTTCTCCCTTTGGGAGGGAACTCGGGCCATTACCAGGTGTCTGTTCTTGGGACAGATGGATTAAAGGGCCTGACCATAGCGATAGATGCCTGGAAGAGATGGGCTGGCACTGGCCAGAATGAGGATGATGCATTGGGATCCACAGGAGGAGGCCTGGAGTCAGGCTTCCCAGGGACATTTAGTCCACCACCTCGGGAGGACTTCTCGGGAGACTAGGAACAGGCAGGTTACCCAGGATGACAGGGTGAGGTGGGTTGCCATCTGCACCATGGAGGGGGTTCCCCACACACTGAGGAGATCACAAAGCCATCAACATATTGAGGTCCTGATGGTTTTTGTTTTCCAGTTGCTCTTTTAAGCAAAATAAATAAGTTTATATAAAGTCTTTTAAGTGATTCTGTCACCCTGAGACTTCCTGTGTGAGGATCTTTGTTAGAGTGATGTTTCTTTGTCTTACCTCAGAGGCCGCGCTATCCCTCCTGGTGGTTGGTTTGGGTGGCGGCAGTCTTCCCCTCTTCATCCACGATCACTTCTTGGAGTCTCACATCGATGCTGTGGAGATTGACCCCTCGATGCTGGAGGTGGCTACCCGCTGGTTTGGCTTCACCCAGAGTGACCGCATGAAAGTGCACATTGCCGATGGCCTGGACTACGTTACCAGCTTGGCCAGAGAAGGTAATGGCGCAGGAAAACTTGGAGCGGGATGCTGGGAGAGACCTCAAGCATTAACCTGCTAGGAAAAGTGTCATATCATTCATTCCGTGCTTGTGGGTTTCTATTTTGAGCCAGAGATGACCCCACCAACCGCAGCCCCCACAAATCTATATAGTGAAGTGAGTAGTTAGTCAGATGGGTGGGATATTCCTTGGGTAAATGACAAAGGAATAGGCCAGAGATAAAGCAAAACCATTAAGTTGGAATCCTATGAAGTGGAATTTGGTAGTTCCCAGAAAGGCAAGGCTCAGGTTCACCTTTGTGCTAGCAATGAAAAAAAAATCTTCATTACTGTGATAAAAAATATGTATGTGCATTTCTATACTCTCATTCCCTAGTGCTACCGGCACTGTTGGTTGACTCCTAGAATCTTAGAACTTTTTAAACAAAGCAAAGAGTATTTGTCTGGGTCATGGGTCTTTCTGCTGGAGAGCAGGATCTGATCTCCGAGGGATGAAAGGTACCCTCACTCTTTGGGTGGGAGTGCTCTGGTACATGCCATTTCTTTACTACATAGCCCTTATGCTCAGACATCCCTGAAGATGCAGTCACTGCTACCGGACATCACCCTTAGCTGCACATCAATGGGGCAAGTAAAAGGATTGGGTTGGAGGGATTTGTTTGGTTCTGGGGTGGTTGGAAATTATCTCACCTTTGGTCCCAAACTCAGCAAGGGGACATAGGGACTGGATCCATGATTTCTTTGGTTTAATGACTTTTTCTAGTAAGGATGTTCCCTCTACCAGTGGAGGTCAGCATCTTTTCATAGAGTTAGAGTCATTCATTCCTTTCCTTTTCCATTAACTTCTCAAGTCCTCCTCTGCTCACCTAATGACCTCTCTGGCTTCAAATCCCAATTAAAATCCAGCTTTCCACAGGAAGCTTTCTCCAGCCCCTCTAAATTTCATTGCCTTCCCTCTGTTAGTTATTAATAATTATTATCTTGTATAGACAATCAGTTCTCAACATTTGTATATTTAACTTTCACGACATCAAGTATTTATGTAATTTTATTAGTTTTTCACTTTCATGTTGGCAATCATGGCTAGTGCCAAATTTCTGTGCTAGTGTTGTCAAGTGAGTAGCCTGGTCCCCCTGCTCATGCTACTGGGCTTCTGATCTTCCTGCCAGTTTGGAGGCAATGGAAAAGGGAGGTTTAGACGTGACAGGTTCCCCTTTTGCTCTTTTTTACCTTGGGGTTTTCTGACATTACCTCTCTAGTTCCTCCCCATTTCATCCAGTGTTGCTTCTGTAATCCGGGGTTATTTCATGGTTACTGCGTTAAGACAAACACATATCACAATTAATGTTTTGTTATAAAGAACTGATAGCAGAAAAGTATGTTTTCAGCCCCCTCTAATGAAAGACTTCAGCTTTTGGTAGTCTCTCTAAACCGACTTCTTACTTCCCATAGATTGAGAGTATCAATATTTGCATTTTTGACTTTAACACTGTTTTCTGACTGTTTTTTCTGACAAAAGTTGAGTGTTGACTGAGATAAATAATTTGCTTATTTTTTTCCCCCATTAGACTGTAAGCTCCTTGGCAGGGCAGGAACTGATTTTTGCCCCTTTTTGTGTCTTCAGGTTTAGCATGGAGCCCAATACATAGTGGGCACATAATGAAGGTTTCTTGCTTGATAACAGTTGTTCAAGTAACCAAGTAGGGTGGATTGACTTGCATTTCAGAACATATGTAAAGATACTACATCCCTAAGCTAGTTGAGCATCTTTAAGTATAGATAGCTGTTCATTTATACATTATAGTCTCTTGCTGAGTACCTTTACCCAACAGTTTCAGTTGTATTGTGGTTAAATCATTTTCTACATGTATTTCTATGGGATGAAACATAAATTAGTGGATAGAGAGATGGATTTGGAGTTAGGATGATATAGGTTCAAGTCTCTTACACTCTAAGCTGGTTGTATAGTTTCTTAATGCCCTTCCCATTCCCATCCTCAGATAAGTTACTTATCTGTTAAAATTAGATATTGATCTACATTGGTTGAGTGAATGAACTCCTTACTTTCCCCTTTACTAGTGAAATAATGAAGTGAAATAATGATTGATGATGATAGCTAACATTATAACATCATACAGTGCTTTGTGGTTCTTAAGACATTTTCTTCTTACCTGACCACAACCCTTACCTGTGAGATAGATGTTATTATTTTCCAGATGAGGAAACTGAGGCAAAAAGAAGTTAAGTAACTAAAGCACTTAGAGTCACACAGTTCATAAGTGACTGTAGCTGGATTTGAATTCAGATCTTTCTACCTCCTGAGTGCTTTATCAACTACATCACCTCGTTGACTCTAAAATCATGGGCTTATTTCAATTTTTGCTACCATTTTTTCTTTTTTTAAAATTTTAATAGTATTTTATTTTTCCAAATACATGCAAAGATAGTTTTTTTAATTTAAATTTTTTTTTTCTTTTTGGCAAAGATAGTTTCAACATTCACTTTTGCAAAATCTTGTATTCCAAAATTTTTTCCTTTTCTCTCCTCCTCCTCCTTCAAGACATTAAGCAATTTGATATAAGTTAAACTTGTACAATTCTTCTAAACATATTTCCATGTCTGTCATGCTGTACCAAAAAAAAAAAAAAAAAAAGGGAAAAAACAAGCAAACAAACAATAATAACCAAAAAAGATGAAAATACTGTACTTTGATCCACATTCAGTCTCCACAGTTCTCTCTCTGGATGTGGATGGCACTTTCTATCACGTCTTTGGGAATTACTTTGAGTCCCCTCATTGTTGAAAAGAGCCTAGTCCCATCAAAGTTTATCATCACATAATCTTGTTCCATTGTACAATGTTCTCTTGGTTTTGCTCACTTCACTCTGCATCACTTCATGCAAGTCTTTCCATGATTTTCTAAAATCAGTCTGCTTATCATTTCTTATTGAATAATAATATTCCATTACTTTGTCATTTCCCAACTTATGGGCATCCATTCAGTTTACTTTTTTGCCATTCCAAAAAGGATATTTATAAAGATTTTTGCACATGTGGGCCCTTTTCCTTCTTTTATAATATCTTCGGGATTTGGACCCACTAGTGACAATGCTGGGTCAAAGGGTATGCACAATTTGATACACCTTTAGGCATAGTTCCAAATTGTTCTCTGGAATAGTTGGATCATTTTGCAACTCCACCAACAATGCATTTTCCTCATATCCCCTCCAACATTCATCATTTTCTTTTCCTGTCATCTTAGCCAGAGTGAAAAATGTGAAGTGTTACCTCAGAGTTATCTTAATTTATATTTCTCTAAAAAGTAGTGATTTAGAGCCTTTTTTTCATGTGATTAGAAATGGCTTTAATTTATTCATCTGAAATGTTCATATCCCTTGACCATTTGTCAATTGGGAAGTGGCTTGTATTCAATTTGAATCAATTCTTTATATATTTTAGAAATGAGGCCTTTATCAGAAACACTCTACCTGTAAAAGTTTTTTTTCCCCCCAGTTTTCTGCTTTCCTTTTTATGTTGGCTGCATTGATTTTGTTTGTGCAATATTTTAAAAATTTAATTAAAATTATCCATTTTGCATTTCATAATGTTCTCTAGTTCTTCTTTGGCCATAAATTTCTTTCTTCTCCACAAATCTCAGAGATAGACTATTCCTTGTTCTCCTAATTTGCTTATAGTGTCATCCTTTATGTTTAAATCATAAACCCATTTTGACTGGTGCCTAGATTCTACCATACTATTTTTTGGTTTTCCCCAGCAATTTTTGTCAAATAGTGGATTCTTATTCCAGAAACAGGAGTCTTTGGGTTTATGAAACACTATGTTACTATAAACTTTGATTATTGTATCTTGTGAACCTAACCTGTTCCACTAATCCGTTACTCTATTTCTTAGCCAGTACCCAATGGTTTTGGTGACTGCTGTTTGTATAGATTTAGGTCTGATATAGCTAGGCCACCTTCCTTTGCATTTTTTCCCCATTTATTACCTTGGAACTCTTGACCTTTTATTCTTCTATATGAATTTTTTTTCTAGCTCTATAAAATAATTTCTTGGCATTTTGGTTGGCATGACACTGAATAAGTAGACTAATTTAGGTAGAATTGTCATTTTTTTATTATGTTAGCTTGGCCTACCTATGAGTCCTTGGTTTTCTTCTAGTTGTTTAGATCTTACTTTATTTATATGAAAAGTGTTTTGTAATTGTGTTCATATAATCCCTCGTTTGTCTTGACAAATAGACTCCCAGATATTTTATATTGTCTACAGTTATTTTAAATGAGATTTCTCTTTCTCTCTCTCACTTCTGGGCTTACTTGATAACAAATAGGAATTCTGACAATGTATATTAGTTTATTTTCTATCCTAGACTTTGTTTAGAATGTATTCACATAGTCTATCTGTGGTAGGTATCTGTAACACCATCTCCTTCCCTGTGTGGTCTTTCCCTCTTATTACCTCCTCATCCTTCACCCGTTCCCCAGGTCAGATACAAAGAGTATTTGTTACAGGAATTCAAAGCATCTTCCAGTAGCTGAATGAGAGTTTCCATTAACTGTGGGCTGATCTTCTCTTCCCAGCACAGCCTCGCTATGATGTCATCATGTTTGACGTAGACAGCAAGGACCCCACAGTAGGAATGAGCTGTCCGCCCCCTGCCTTTGTGGACCATGATTTTCTGCAGAATGTCAAAAGGATCCTGACTCCGGAAGGTACGGGCAGTGGAGTGGGGGCAGGGGCCACAGACAGGGGCCTTCTCGCAGCCTGTGGAGGGGCCGTTCTTTTGCCGCTTGTCCCAATTAGTTCACTAGAGACACAACTAGACGTGGACTCGGGAAGAGCCAATTTCAGACCCAGTCTTGGACACTTTTACTTGCTGTGTGAGTCTGGCAGTTGCTTCACTGCTGCTGATTCCCTCATCTGTAAAATGGGGATAATAATATTGGCATTACCTCCCAGGGTTGTTGTTAAGATCAAATGAGATGCGCTCTCTCCCTGGGCTGAAATCCCTCTGCCCACTTTCTCTCTTCTCTTCCCTGAAGGTGTCTTCATTTTGAACTTGGTGTGTCGAGATTCAGGGCTCAAGGACTCGGTGCTGGCAGGACTCAAGAAAGTCTTCCCCCTGCTCTACGTGCGCCAGATTGAGGGCGAGGTTAATGAGATCCTATTCTGCCAGCTGCAGCCTGAGCACAGGGTGGCCACCCCTGAGCTCCTGGAGATGGCCCAGGCCCTGGAAAGGACACTTAGGAGACCAGGGAAGGGCTTTGATAGCACATACATCCTGGCAGACATGCTCAAGACCGTGAAGATTGTGTGACAAGCAACATAATGCGTCTTTGGGGACAGAAACAAAGAGAAAAATAACAAAAATAATTCAAAAGCCTCTTGTTTCTCTCTTGTCTTAATAGATTTACTTTCTCAGTTGGGACTTTGGCTTGCCCTGGGTCTAGGAAAACAAAAGAGGGCCTCTGCTTTTAGTATCACTTGCTGTTTGGGATCCTGCCTTGCAGAATTTCTCATTGAGCTTTCTTTCCTCCCTGGTTCTAGTTAATTCATAACAGAGGCTACAAACCCTGGATATTAGGGAAGCAGGACTCCAAGACCAGCATTTACTAAGTGCCTTAGGACCACGCGTGATTAGTTATACTTAATAGATTTTGGGTTCTGTCTAGTACAGCTTTAGGAAAATGCACCTTACTTTGTGTACACTGAACTAGGAGTGATGGAGATAGAAAGTTTTGGTAAGACTTTGTCTTTATCCTTTGTCTTCATGGAATTTATGATCTAGTTGGGCCCAGAGAATTGTAGCATACACTCTCCCTTACATGCATCTCCTTAAAACTCATACAATCTAAGGGGCAAGTTTGGTGAGGACTTCGTGCATTTGAATTGGATCTTAAGGAATTCAGTGGGCACAGAAAGAAAGGGAAGGGCATTCTAGACACCCAGTGCAGCCTAAGCAATGGCGGAGAGAGGGCAGAGTACAAGGCCTGCTTAGATGGGTTGCATTTGGCTGGATTGTAAAGTGTATGAAGAAATGAGATAGGAATGGTGTCAGATTGTGGAGGGCCTGAATGCAATGGAATTAATCTTCAGCTTCTCACTTGTACTCCTCTACATACCCAATATGTTGTCAAATCTTATTTACTTTCTCATTGTCTCTTGTGTACATTCCCTTTTCTCTAGTGCTGTGGTCACCCCCCCAGAACAGGGCCTTGTCACCTTTTTCCCATACTGTGGCAGCCACCTCCTAATTGGATTCTTGGTTTAATTTCTTCCTCTTTCACTCCATCTTCTATTCAGTTTCCACAGTGACCTTCCTATACAGGTTTGATCATGTTCCCATCCTGCTTAATAAATACTAGGGACTCGTTCTTAGCTCTTAAAATGTCAAACACAAAATCCTTTGACATTTAAAACCCTTTACAACTTGGCCCCTTCCTGTTTTGCCAATATTTTTACACTCAATGCTCATCCATGTACTCTGCAATCTCGCCCAACTGTCCTGTTTGCTCTTCTCTACACATTACTCCCCATCAACTTCCTCCCTGTCATTTTCACTGCTATATTCTTCTTCCTCACTTCTAATTTTGAGCTTTCCTAGAATTCCCTTAAGAGACAACTCAAATGTCACCGTTGATCAGAGGCCTTTCCCACTTACCTTTGCTGCTAGTCCTTTCTCTCTGAGACTTTTCCATTATTATTTTCTATATTTCCTATATACCTTATTATTGAATGTTGTCTCCATTATTAGAATGTGATCTTGTGGGCTGGATCCATGTTTTTTGCCTTTCTATGTATTCCCAGTATATAGTAGATGCTTAATAAATGCTTACTAATGGAAGGCAATGGAAGAGAATTAGAATTTTTTGAACAGAAGAGATAATGAGGTTCTATGGATAAGGATGACTAGTTGGTAAAGAACACAAGACAAGATTATAAACATGGTGGATTAGAAAAGTATAGATTTTAATGGGAGCAAAGAAGTTGATAGTGGAATAGCAGGTGAAGACATGATTCAGACTGGGACTTAAAATATAACTATTTTAGTGGAACATCCACATTTCTGGAAGATCATACATAATAATTTGGGTTATTTCTCTTGCTTAACGTATAGTAAGTAGGTCTTTAATAAGTATGATTTGACTATCTGTGGTCTGGCACCAAACTAGTTTTTTAAGAGATCAGAGTCAGTAGAGTTAGATTCCATTTGGAGTAGAATCTTCAAGATCTATCTAGTCCAACCTTATTGTATAAATAAGAAGTTAAATTATTTGCTTGAAATTCACCTAAGTAGGAAATGGCAGAGTGGAATTGGAATCCATTGTCCTTTGATTCTAAATCCAAGTCTTTTTTAACCTTATCAATGTTGGAAGTCAGAGAGCTGGGATCAAATCCTAACTCTTCTACTTAAAGTAGGAGGTTTGTGACTGTCAGTGCCCTGGGCCTGTCTAAAATAATACATGGACAGGACTTCATGAATGTCCTCTGTGAAATGCATGCATTGGACTAGATTTTTGTGAAAGGAGTGCATTGCGCTAGAGCACTCCTAACTCTATGATGATCAACCCTTTGAACTATGATACCTAGTCCATAAACTTTCTTTTACAAATAAGACCCAGAAAGTTTCTGTGTACTTATCTGGCCAGGAAATAAAGTTTATTTATTCCACACTTAGAAACTTACACATTTTTAACTTTAATGTTCTGGCCTAAATATCCTCTTTAGTGGTTTAAGGCCATTCCTGGATATGTGTTCAGTAGAAGTAATAACTCAGCTGCCTCTGAAATCTTTTCATTTTCCAAACCCCTTTGCAGGCATCTTTTATACTTTATCTCATGCCACATTAGGTAGAAAAGTAATACAGTTTTACAAAGGATAAAACAAGACTTCCAGGGTGAAGTAAGTTGCTTAGAGACAAAACACTTTTGTTAAGTAGCAAAGAAAAAAACTTAATTCAGGACTTTGGTTTCTTAATCTAGACCTTGGCACTATACTGGCAATTAGGTGACCTAACACTAGTCATCTAAGCTAGGTGGCTGCTGGGTCTGGACGTTATGAAGACCTGAGTTTAAGGTCTACTTACTAGTTGTGTGACCTTGGACAAGTCACTTGTCTATCTGCCTCAATTTCCCCATCTGTAAAATGGAGATAATAATGCACCTATCTCTTAGGGTTGTGAGGATCAAATGATCAATCCCCAGTACATAAAGGCACTTAGTACATTCTTGTTTCTTTTCTTCCTGTTCTAGGCCATTTGGTCACAAAGAGAGTAGTCTCTTTATGTATTTGTAGGCTGTTAACTAGGGGCATCCCCTTATTTTCTTCAAGCTGTATCTGTCCCCTCACAAGGAAAGCAATGGGGACCATATGGATAATCAACAACATATTAGCTTGTGGTTTCTTTTTTAATTATTATTTTTAACATTCCATTTAAAAGAATTTTTGAGTTCTGATTTCTCTTCCTCCTTTAAATCCCTCTCCCACCCATTAGGAAGGCAAGCAGTCTGATAGCAATTATGCATATGGAATCATGGAAAACATTTCCATATCATACATATTGCAGAAAAAAAGTAAATTCTGCACACAGAGGTCATCAATTCTCTCTTTTGAGGAAATGAGCATTTTTCATATCGAGTTGGAATTGTCATGGATAATTGTATTGATCAGCATCAGCTACTGGTTTCAATTTTGCCATCAAAACTTTTTGGAGGAAACCAGAGTCTTGTCTGCCATCTACTGGTGCTGATGGGCATTGATGTTGGGGCTGAGGGAGACAGTAGAAGCTAGCAGGTCATCCCACAGGCTCAGATCCTGGTCCGGAAGGGACCTCATTTTGCAGCTGATTCATGTGCTTCATTTTACAGATATGGAAACTGAGGGCTTTCCTGGGGTCACATATTTGCAAAATATACAGAAGAGATTTGTATCCAGATCCTGGGAATCTAGAGTCAGTGCTCGGATGGTTTGAGCTTGTAGAGAGAGAGGGTCTTGGGATCCTCCAAGTGAGCAATAATCAGAGGTACAGCACAGGGCTTATATATCTACGGCCTGGTATTTAGCTGTTTGTAAATGTATGTTAGTGATGATGATGCATCCTAAACAATGCATTAAAGAAGGAATCCTGGAAAAGAACATTGTGAGGACAGAAGTATTTGTATATATGCATATATACTTTATATATATATATGTGTGTGTGTATATATATGTACACACACACGCACACACACATATGTATGTATATATAAGATACATACTTGCATTTATGTATATACATGTTCTGTCGATCTATCATTTCTACCATGTATTATCTATCAATTTCTCCATCCACCTGTATTTATCTGTCCATCCATCCATTTCTCTATATCTGTCTCTCTGATTATCCATCCCTTTATTCATCTCTCAATTTCTCTATCGCTCTATCTGTATCTCTTCTTCCATCTTTATGACTGTCCATACATCTCTCTCTCCTTTCTCTATATTTGTCCAACCATCCATCCATTTACCTGTCTATCCATCCATCTGGATGTAATGCTAGCTTTCTGGAGGTCCTTCAGACAGGCTTGGTCTCAGCAGGATAGACACCATGATGATGGTCAGGAATAGAGTCTAAAGCCTTTATTGTCTCCTTCACAGTCTGTGTCAGTC
This sequence comes from Sminthopsis crassicaudata, assembly GCF_048593235.1. Taxonomy (NCBI): domain Eukaryota; kingdom Metazoa; phylum Chordata; class Mammalia; order Dasyuromorphia; family Dasyuridae; genus Sminthopsis; species Sminthopsis crassicaudata. The sequence continues at coordinate 59,679,137 of NC_133620.1, forward strand.
ACAGTCTGACCCAGTCTTGATTTTAGTGCAAAAGGCAGGAGAGCCACCAGGATAGTTAAAGATAGGATGTCTCATTTCCAGTCCTCTCAGCCCTTATAGACCTTCGTACAATTACATCATTACAGCACACTGAGTATGTGTGAACTAGAGAACCATTACATCACCATACTGAGTACATATATGAACCAGAGAACCATTATCTCATCATTTCCATTGAGTGTACACCTTGTCGTAAGTATCCTGGTTTCGAGTATATTTCTCCAGAGTTCTGGCCCTCTACGTCTATCTTTCCATCCGTCTGTTTGTCTAATCTGTCTGCTATATCTATCTGTCTATATTTGTGCGCGCACACACACACATCAGGGAAGCTAGTGGCAAAATGGATAGAGTATTAGTCCTAAAGTCAGGAAGACTCATTTTTAAAATTCAGATCTGGTCTCACACACTTACTAGCTGTATGATTCTGGACAAGTCACCTCATTAATAAAATAAGGTGAAAAGGAAAATGGCAATCCATTCTGGTAGTTTTGCTAAGACAATTCCAAATGTGGACATGAGGAGTTGGATATGATTGCACAACAAATATATATATATATATATATATATATATAGTACTTTGCAAACCTTATAGTATTATATAATCATGTATAATGAAGACAGGCCTACACCAGGTGATCTTTAAAAGTACAGTGTCTCATTTGCTATGTTGATATAAATTTATCTGTATTAGTTCTTGTGATTTCTAGAATCACAGCATTTTTACCAAATATCTTCAGGAAATTAACATTTAATCTTCACTTGAATTCTTCCAGTGATGTGGAACTCACTACTTAGTGAGTTAAGCTCATTCCACTTTTGGATAGCTTTAATCATAGGGAAGTTTCATCTTATATTAAACTTAAATCCATCTCTCTGCAACTTCTCCCTGTCCTGGTTTTGGACTCTGGGCCAACAAGACTGAGATCACTTCCAATTAAGGCAGCTCTTCAAATGCTAGCTCCTTCCCTTTATGTTGTTTCCCCTATAGACTA